>NC_041344.1:5145819-5445819 GCF_004354835.1 Perca flavescens | reverse complement strand
CCCCCGCTAAAACACAAGCACTTGTGTTGCAAAATGGTTAACGCGGGCAGCGAAAGTTCAACACAACTACACAAAACAGTTGTCATCGTTTACACACAACGACTCAAAATCGTACACGCGTTGCTACGGAGGTGATCCAACCAATCGTAGGGAACATAAGCCAGTTCAGAGTGCAAAGACGTCTTTCATTGACGTTTCATTGACTGATTTTTTGCGATTTCACAATACTTTAGTGTGCTGTCGTGTGCTTTGAATTTCGTTTTTCTTTGTTCTTTGGCCTTTTGCGGTTGGACCACTGTATTGTTCTAGGTGCCTACAGTAATACAGTATACAGACATTCAATATTGTAGTACTTGCACTACTACCAGTGTACGAGATATTCACTGTACAAGTTGTGATATACTTAAGTTTTCATTGCAAAATGTGTTTACCATATGAAATAAACATTGTTCTTCTGGGACTACGTGCCACTGTGTTCTCGAATTGCTGACGTAATGTCTAATGAATGCTCTGTAGTGTTGAGTTATCGACTGGCCGTGTGTATGACCTGGAAGCATTGTTTGAGTTGTTTGTGTTCCTCAATATGCTTTTTAAACGAAAGTTTGTCTCGGGTACATTCAAAAAAAGACCCTAGGTTGCATTTTGGCGAGAGTTACGCTTAAATAAAATGGGTGAGTGATCTTCACCTGTTCAACTGACTTAACCAGTTTCGATAGTACGCGACTGTCCTGCTTTTATTACGGACACGTGCAGGGGTGGACTGGGACAAAAATTCAGCCCTGACAATTCCGTCTTGGTTGAATGAATGAAAGATCCCCATGCGACAAGATGCGATAAGAGATACCCTGAAACCTTAGATCACTGCCTATATGACTGAAGTTTTTCAGACGAATTGTTCTTTCATGTTGAAGACTGAGGAGGAAAAGCCAAATGTGTAAAGGTGGACGCAGTAGTGACTCCTGGGATGAAGGAGGCTTCGGCAGAGTGCTACAGGACAGCTGCGTCTTGCAGAGTTATTGTTTTGGATTTCATCATATTCTCATTCTTGTTATTTGTCCCTCACCTTCAGGTGTTCTTGCACACACTGCATTTATTCATCCATGTAGCATTCACGAGTGGCGGCGTGGAACTCAAGTGCAGTCCAAATGTTGAAGTACTTGTGCTTTCCTTGGGTCTTTTCTTTTCATGTCACTTTCTACTTCTACTCCGCTACATTACATGAGAGAAAAATTTTACTT
Organism: Perca flavescens; assembly: GCF_004354835.1. Classification (NCBI taxonomy): domain Eukaryota; kingdom Metazoa; phylum Chordata; class Actinopteri; order Perciformes; family Percidae; genus Perca; species Perca flavescens. The sequence goes on along the minus strand of NC_041344.1, from coordinate 5,444,581 downwards.
TTTTTCTACCCTACATTAATCTGACAGCTTGACTTGTTACTTTACAGATTAAGATTTTTGCACACAAAACACATGTAGTTTATGGAATATAATAAATTAAAGTGACTATATGTAACTTTCAAATGTTTCTGAAACTGTGTAATGTCCCATCTGATGATCATAAATGACCTGTAACAGCAAACAGGGTCTGATTTGTCTGATTTTTCCCGCGCAGTCATAGAATGATTTGCGGCTGGTAGACGGCGCTACAGTCACACATTCTGACGGGTCACAGATTTCTTTGTAACACCGGAGAAGCCTGTGTTAGTATCCAGCCAGTTGAGCCAGGTAAAAGGCAGCAGGAGATATCTTTATTTAGGCCTGATTGTATTTTAATGTTATTTTAGAAGTTATCTATTGTAGTTATGGCTGATACTGGGGCAGGGCCATCACAGGACAGAAGGAAATTAAACGAAGAACAACTCAAAGATAAAAGGGAAAGTGACAGACGACGGGCAGGACTCTGATTCAATCTCGGTCGGGCTTTCAACAGATGGAGACAATTATGGGATTATAAATGATTCAAAACCGTCCCCGAATTGTCCCTCAGGTATGTAATATGTCTATTTCATTCATAAAAGTAGCCGTCATTTAATTACGTCCCCCCTTCCATTTAGCGACGTTTTATTCCATTCAGTCCGTGTTTGTGTTGGCCTACTATTTTCTTTTCCCTTGTCCCACTGTAATGTTACTTGTGTAAAGCGCCCATGGGTTTCATGAAATGCACTATATAAATCTAAGTTATTATTACGTTGGTTGCAACAACAAACTCGCAATGCTTTTGCTCCTGACACAGTGACAGTGATAACGTTACCCGGTTTAGCTCACGAGACATCCATAGGCTAACATCCATATTCTACATTTGTAATGCAACGATGCATCTGTGACGTATTCTCTAATTGTAAATGAACGATTTTCTGTCTGAGGAAAACATTCATCGCGACTGCATGATCTCCCCGTAACGCTAACTCCTAGACCTTTACGACAGGAGGTGAGGTGAAAAAACTTCCGCTTTTGTCCAAAGCGGCCGCTGGAATCGAACCAAACTGGAAGTTACACATTGTCACTTTAAACAAGCCGACAATACGACGGCTTACAAGTCCAGCTGACATGATTAGACCATTAAACACACAACTGTTTGGATCCTTTCCACTCTCTAAAATGTGAGGATTTTTCTGCATCAAGTACTTTTAATTTGAATACTTAAAGTCCGTTTTCCTGATGACACTCGCACACCTTTACTTAAGTATCATTTTCAATGCAGGTCTTTTACTTGTGACAGAGTACTTTTACAGTGTGGGTATTAGTACTTTTACTTAAAGGAAAACTCCTGGCAATTTTTACGTTAATATTGATTACAAGTTTAAGATGTGTTTTCAACTCAGACATCCTGCCGCTAGCTCGCCTTGCTAGCTGCTAGTAAAGTGAGATCTGGGCATTAGCTGCAGCAGCTCCGTGCTGCTAGCACCGATTCGGCTTGTTTTTTTTTCTATTGTAGTGTATTTGGTAGCGATGGTGTAATGTTGTGTGGTGAGGAATCCGCCGACACTGTTTCTTGATTATAAAGGTTTATTTACAACCAAGAAATCAGCATCAATTGACAAGCCCTGCAGAGCTCGGTCCTCTCACTTTCTTTGTTTGAACATGGTATATCTATTCTTCATAACTTAGGGTGGGATCAATAATTGACCAATGGCTACAAGCCAACTGGCCTTCTTTCTCAATCTTGGGGGCTTCATTAATAAAACTTTCCAGATGTTTCCAGAGAGGTGTCCTCTGAAAGTAGGCTGAAGTTCATCTGAGTTCTCCTGTCAAATGTTAGATACCAGTCTATAAAGCTTAATTACAAGTTATAGAATGTTCAGATAAAATAGGATGACAATACACCTCACTATCGACAGTACTCACCTATGTATAGCGATCAAGATTAACGTAAAAATTGCCCGGAGTTCTCCTTTAAGTAAAGGATCTGAGTACTTCTATCACCGCTGCCATTCACTGACACTGAACAGAGGGAAACAAAACATGAACTGTCCTCTAGTGAAATAGTTCAAACACTTGTTTCCTCTGGAATAACTAGCAGAATAATAAAGCAGAAATAACTGGCTCAGTATTCACACGAAAACATGGCGTCCTCGCTCCGTCTTCTACGCAAAAACATAAAGACGCCGCCGGCCTGCTTTTCCCAAAATGTTCCCAACCAGAGCAGGCCTCTGTCTGACTCACAGCGAGTGCACGGGCATGAAGTCGACGTTTCATATTCCAGTCAGGGAGGCAGAGTCGCCGATCCTCCCTTAGAGGCTGAAAAACTAATATATGTTCCTAAGCGGCAGCTTCTGTCCCCCCCTCCCAACTGAACCGTATCCCCTCTCCTGTCCAAAAAAAAAAAAAAAAGCAGAAGAAGAAACATGCCCTCTATCTGTGTCCTCAGCTCTGCCTTTATCTGCTCTCCCAGCACTCTCCCCCCACTGCACGATCTCTCTGGTTGCAGGGATATTTGCTGTTGCCCGGTCCTGAACTCCCAGTTTGACTGTGTGACCTGAGCAGACTGTTGTTGCCTCCGGCAGCAGAAGCCCTGCTGTTGTGACTGCAGAGTTTTCAATTCGGTCCGACGGAGAGACGGAGAGAGAGAGAGAGAGAGAGAGAGAGAGAGAGAGAGAGAGAGAGAGACTGGGTTCGAAACTGTTTCCTATCACGGAAATAGTATATATACACATATATACTGTATATATATATAGAGAGAGACAGAGCGCATTCAAGTCCCGCCCAAACCGGAAGGGAAAACAGCTCTCCGCTTCCCGTTGATTTGTACTGGGTGAAGGTTTTCCTCCTCGTCAATTCTGTCTGCTAGCGAACGACAGAAACAGGCCTAAAAGCTGCTGTGTGGTGATATGACCCGCTAAAAATCTAAAGAACCCTGAACTTCAGTTTCCATAAGCTGCTGACCCGAAAGAAAAAAAAAAAAAAAAGAGCTTTCACGAAGACAAAAGTGGATACAGATAGGGGTGTGACGAGACGCTCGGCTCACGAGAAGAGAACGAGACGAGATTTGAACACTGTTTTTTTAAAGAAAACTTCAATTAAACAATACGACTGGAAAAACTGTTTTTCCTCAGAGAACCGAGGTTACAACATAACCAAGCGTTTGATTGCAGCCGTGAACAACTTGTATGGATTTTTGACCATTTTAAAGGAGCCCTGCCATACATAACCGTTTTACTTGTATTTTTTGAAATATGTTAGGTCCACATGTGTTTGTCTTATGCTGTGAATGTGAAATGAAGTGCTACCTCCTCTGTCAGCTCTAGCCACTGAAAAGAAATATGCAGAGAAATCAGGCCAATTACAAAAGCTGGTCAGTCTGACATCATGTTGCCTGAGCTCATTACTATTCATGAGCTCACCCAGTTGGGCTGGTTAAAGGATGCTGACAGCCAGGCTCTCATTGGCTAGCTGTTAGCCAATCAGATTCAAACAGCTTAGCTTGTTGAATATTAATGAGGACTGGCAGAAATCGAGCTGAGTCTTCCTGCAGGGTTTCTATACCACACTAGAATGGCTTGACACAAGGTAACCAAGGCATTTTTTCGACAAATAATCTTACAGAGTCCATGGTAGAACTTCAGACATTACCACAAAGTCATGAAATACGTGTGGCAGGGCCCCTTTAAGACGAAGGGAGGAACATTTCACTTTATTTAACACCATTGCTTTCTGCTTCCGAATCATTTAAAAAAAAAAGCCAGCGAAAGAGAGCGGTATTTTGCGTATTCACGAATCCTACTATGGCCACGCCCTACGAAGCAGCTTGATTGGTTGGAGGTTAGGCATTGACCTTGAGTGGTTAAGCTTAGGATAGCCGATTGGTCAGGGGATAGGACCTGTGCAGATAGGATTACATTACCTTGCGTAAGCATGGACGCCCGGACAATAGTAGTGTGTGAATGCTATTGAAGGGCGGGTCTTGGTGTGGCCATAGTAGGATTTGTAACTACATGCGCGGGATGTGATATTACGAATCCCACTATGGCCACACCAAGACCCGCCCTATTTTCGCTGTTAGAGTGTCAAAACTGGACTCACAACAGTCTTATCTTTCACATCACAATCTCAATATTCTTGCACAATAATTACTGTACAATAATTTGCAACGTGCAATATCAGTTTTTTTTTTATTCACTGCTGCTACTTATATTTACACTGCACTATAATATTTCTACAATCCACTGTTTTAGCAACATCATCTTTTAACCTAAACGTACTTTTTAACTGGCATCACTTTACTTCTATTTAACCTTTTCATTTTTTTTTGCAGTGTAGCTATATTACTTTGTACACTTATTGACTCGCTCTTTTCTAACTCTTATTTTTTACCTCAAATTTGACTGTGAGCAGTCTACGTTCACGGCCTTCCACTTCCGGGATTGCTCTGTTGCCGTCGGAAAATTCTACCGTATGTCCTTTTTTCGGAAGGATTTCCTTCGCATAGGCTAAAAAGTAAAGGTATTTCCACCGTGAATTGGTGCATAAATGTGTATCAGAATGTAGGAAATGAAGTCTTTGGCGCTCAAAATTTCCCTGGGGGAGGACACCCAGACGCCCCACTTTGATATGTCCATTATGGTCCATATATTTATATAGTACAGTAAACCCGCTAAAATATACTAGACTACACGTAATTCAGCTGTTGGCCAGCCTAGCCATGACTGTTAACACTGACTGCAAAATCAGTTAAAAGGTAATAGAATGAAGACGGCAGAAGTGAATTTACCAGATGAACCCGGTACAGGATGCTGATCCCCAGAGTCATGAAGGGTTTGGAGAAATCAATCACCTTCTCTCTCTCCGAGGTGATGGTGAAGCCGGCGACCGCCAGGTCTGCTTTCTACAGAGAGACAGACAGAGAGACAGACAGACAGACAGAGAGAGACAAAAAGACAGAGAAGAGTTCATTTTAGCAACTAGAGCTGAAACCATTCAAAATGTTGCTGTACAATGAATTGTCTCAGAAATAACTATGGTTAACAATACCATTGTCTCTTTCAGTCAAATGTAAAAAATATTTATTTATGTATTACTTTCATCAAAGAAATTCAATTTTTGAATAAAATTCCAGGATACACCTTTGGTTATACATCACTGTCATGTGACCCAGATTATGTAATAATACAAATACACAGCCCAGGAAGTAAACAACGACTCTTTATTATCATGAAACATTTTTTTTGCTGTGAATAGTGTATAGAGAAGGTCAAGTGCCAACAACTAGCATCGCTTTAGCGCAACAGTCCGACCAATAATCAGTTATACTATATAATTACAATTTGGCACATCCAAACACAATCAACAATTACCATCAATAGTCACACCCCTTAGACCTCAGCAAATATTTGCAATTAATTGCGGTTAGACAAAGAATCCCACTATTATGTAAAAATGTTTTTATAATTAGACAATTATGTAATCATTGGTACAGGACTATTAGCAACAGCAAAAGCTTTTTGTTTGTTTTTTTTTTTTTTTGCCACAAATGCCACTTTAACGTTCACAAAGTGAATAAAAATGTAAAAACTGAAGCTGTTCGAGACCACAGAGAGAGATTTACATTTGTTATTCTGTTTCTAATGACTCCTAATTTATTCTGTAATGAGCTTAACAACCTCCAGTGAATTACGTTCACGTGCAGTTGATTTTGCATTAACAGAAAACATTTAAGGAGAAACACGAACAATAACCTTTAGGAGCAATAAACATGTCATTTCAAAAGAAATTTTTGAAGGGGACACAAATAATACAGCCAAAAATGTTACAGTTGTAGACAAAGGCGTAATTTTGTGTTGAACATTGTAAGGTGTTAGTGGTTCACTAATACTGTATCTGAAGTCTCTTTTATATAGGCCTTAGTGGTCCCCTAATACTGTATCTGAAGTCTCTTTTATATAGACCTTAGTGGTCCCCTAATACTGTATCTGAAGTCTCTTTTATATAGACCTTAGTGGTCCCCTAATACTGTATCTGAAGTCTCTTTCCCGATATTCAGCCTTGGTGCAGAATTCCAGCGACTAGAGCCAGTCCCACAATGAGCTTTCCTTAGGATGTGCCATTTCTGTGTCTCTAGCTACTGAGGAGGAGGGGGGGGGGGGGGGGCAAGGCAGTGACCAACTGCCACTTTGCTTGTTTGAAAGCCATGATGTCTCTCTCTTTCATGGGTGGGCCAAATTCTCTGGGTGGGCAAAGCAGAGAAAGGGGAGGTAACCTTTCCCCTTATGACATCACAAAGGGAAGATTCCAGATTGGCCCATCTCAAGCTTTCGTTTTCTCAAAGACAGAGCAGGATACCCAGGGCTTGGTTTACACCTATCGCCGTTTCTAGTCACTGGGGGACCATAGGCAGGCTGGGGGAACGCATATTAATGTTAAAAAACCTCATAAAGTGATGGGCCATGGGCCATGGGACCTTTAAACAAGCGCTAAAACATTTTTTTTTGTTTTTATTGTCTAAAGAAAACTCCAAAACAGTGGGTTATTCACGTTGAACCTGTGCATGAATGTATCCCATGAAATGTGATTCGCGACTTTGACTAGCTAACCTCGCCCATCATATGAAACTGCAACTGTGTGTGTTTTCAAGGTTAATAGTCTCCCTCCAGCTGCACATGTGCAGATGACGATTACTGTCTGCTCTGACTGATATTTTGGCACGCTGAACTGACCGGCAGACCGCTGGGTCTCCAACTAAACAGCCGTCTCTTATTACAAGCTTGAACTGCAGATTTCTTTCAGCCTCAGGAACTGCAGCACCCTTTGTTCCAAATGTTTGAAACCTTATTTGCAGAGATTCTGAGGCTTTTTTAATGAAATATAGATTTTCATTGGACAGGAGTCGCGGCTGTTAACTGAATGCATTAACGGTGGATTGTTATTGTGCAGCTCCCCAGGGGACAGCGTGGCACTAAAACTGCCAGATATGAGCTTTCGTTCCTGGTGGGGCAGAGTGGGTAAATCCTGGAGCTCCAACTGGTCCCATCTCAAGCCAGAGCACAGAGTTTATGGATCTCAATGAAATTCAGTTGAATTCATTTCTGCATTTGGTCCGTCACCGTTGGGCTGACAGAAACACAAAACATGCTGACGACAAATTTCAGACGAGACCAAACAACAAACAGTTTGAGGTCTGATGAATAATTCAAAGTCCCAGTAAAAAAAGAATGTAACCCTCTGAGGACAAAAGCAGCACCAGCTACACTTTATTTACTATTTTATTCATATATTATGCTACTTTTGTGAAGCCAAGACTCATTTCAAGCACCAAAACAATTGAGTGTAGGTTTGTTATAACAAGTGATTTGAGAAATATTTCAGGGCCAAATTATCTCTTTATACATTGGTCTGGAACAATTTTGGGCGTCACTCTCCATAAAGCTGAGTTTGTTCTGAACATTTTGATATGGAACACATGGGGATCAGGTTATATGCAAATACCCTTAAAAGGAGAATTTAAGAAGATATCTAAAAATGCCTTTAGGACTTAACGATCCCATGACATGCTGCTTTTTGGATGCTTTTATATATACCTTAGTGGTCCCCCAATACTGTATCTGAAGTCTCTTTTATATAGGCCTTAGTGGTCCCCTAATACTGTATCTGAAGTCTCTTTTATATAGACCTTAGTGGTCCCCTAATACTATATCTGAAGTCTCTTTTATATAGACCTTAGTGGTCCACTAATACTATATCTGAAGTCTCTTTTATATAGACCTTAGTGGTCCCCTAATACTGTATCTGAAGTCTCTTTTATATAGACCTTAGTGGTCCCCTAATACTGTATCTGAAGTCTCTTTTATATAGACCTTAGTGGTCCCCTAATACTGTATCTGAAGTCTCTTTTATATAGACCTTAGTGGTCCCCTAATACTGTATCTGAAGTCTCTTTTATATAGACCTTAGTGGTCCCCTAATACTGTATCTGAAGTCTCTTTTATATAGGCCTTAGTGGTCCCCTAATACTGTATCTGAAGTCTCATTAGTCCACATTTTTTTTCCGCTGTAAGCAGCACATTGACTGCTGCTGTATAAGAACACGGCTGGCCGCGTTGAGAGGAGTTCGGGTGGATTGGTGGGCGATAAAACAGAGGACTTTCATGCCAGGGATCGGAATTCGCTTCCCGGGGAAATGCGTGTTCCTTGGCAGTGTTTTAATCCAAACCGGAGTCTGTTTCCTAAACTTAACTAGTCGTTTTGGTGCTCAAACGTAACTGTCGTTGCCGCATAACGCTCACTTTTTGTGGCCTTAAACTTAATAATAATAATAGTAATATCCGGCAAAATGACCGGTAGCTCGCGGTGCTCTGTACCCGGCTCACAGTCACCTATTCTCGGGTAACTGAACCACCAACTACCGCTGATACAACGGAGCACCATGCGGAGCAGCGGAGACAGCTGTAGCTGCTAAACACTTCTACTAACTGCCGCTGATACCACCTTAGCTGCGACGGAGGATTGTAGCGGCGTAAACAGCTAGCAACTGCCGCTCACGTGACCAGCCGGCTTTCGTACAATATCTCACGCTTTTGGTGTGGCATGCATTTTCGTAAAATATCATACGGACGTTCATAAGAATGCGTTGCATAGGTAGGTTATAGGTCAACGCAGGGAGGGGGAAGAACATTCAGCTCATCAGACTAAAAATAAAGATTGTTCTCGAGTCCCGCATCTCGAGTCCGAGTCCAGTCTGAAGTCTTTCGAGTCCCAAGTCAAGTCTGAAGTCAGCGACTTCACTGCGACTAGCGTATACACTAAATATATACAGTATATATTCCCTTTCTGTTTGTTTTTTGTTGTTCAAATATCACCAGCCTATTTGTAATAAGATACAAACGTGATAATGAATACAAACTTTGATGACTAAAAAATGGAAATGGCAAAAAGTGATGAATTGCAACAGCAAGTGCACCGCCGAAGACTTCAGAAACGTTCTCATTAAAATCCAACTCTCGCCACACTGGGACCTTGTTGTGTATTTTAGAGTTGAATGCAAATCACAATGTTATCGCAAATTGCCCTGTAAGGGCTGTCGTCGATCTGCTTCTGAATGCATACAAAAGATCTGTTGTGTTTTTTTTTGTGGGAGAAACATTTATCATGCCTTATTTTATTCAAGTTATGTGCCGTTAAAAACCTACATTGACAAAACTGCTTCAAAGTGTGCTTTTTAACGTGTTTTTTGGTTGCCCAGCAGCGATCACGTGAATGATGGATTTAACCTTGCCGGGTAAACACGGCAGTGAAATTAAAGTTGAAAGATAATCTCATTAAGTTTAAAGTCAACAGAGAGACATGGAGTGGATCCATAGTGGAGCGTTTATCTGGACCCCAGACACCTCTCTGCTCCTTAATTAACACCTAATTGATTAACAAGTACACACATTTCACCCACTTTCATCAGACTCCTAGGCCTGTGTGTGTGTGTGTGTGTGTGTGTGTGTGTGTGTGTGTGTGTGTGTGTGTGTTTGCATGTGCGTGTGTGTGCGTGTGTGTGTGTAAGCCTGCGGTTGTTTCCACCTCTCAAATTTCCAATGACAAAAACATCGTTTTAGAGAAGGTTAAAGATGCAAAGTGTGTTTGTGTGTGTGTCTCTCTCTTTCTCAAATAGAGATGGCAGATTGAGGTAAAGAAGCAACAGAAAGAGAGGGCTGAAAACCTAATGTTTTACATAATTACATTAAAAGCTCATAAAAAGAGTCTCCGGCTACAGATAAAAGAGTGTGAATACCTGCTGGCCTGTATGTGTGTGTGTGTGTGTGTGCATTTGTGTGTGTTTGTGTGTGTGTGTGTGTGTGTGATCACGCTGAGGGATCCCGCAGTGTAATTTAAACAGCTCTGTTTAATTAGTAAGAAAAAAGACAGATGATTAGCATCTCAATGGCCTGCTTGTGTTCCCAATTCCCTCTCTCTGACAGTATTGGGTATGCACACACACACGCACACACACACGCGCACACGCACACATGCAATCAAAAGCTACCATCACCATTATCATCACCATTATGTGTGTATCATTAGCAGCAGTAGACAGGAGCCACCAATGTGACAAACAGCAGTGCAGCTTTTGCATTCCACACCACACACACGTTGGTACTTCGATACTTGTGAGGACCTGCGCTGACATAATACATTTTCTAAGGCCCCTAATCCTAACCTTAAAAAAATAAAATTAAGATGACTATAGTGTGATTTTTCACGCGGATCTGTACCAAACAAATATGTTTTTTTTTTTTTAAGTCTGTATAGATAGATAGATAGGATTTGTAGGTCGGCATGTCTCTACAGCACCACTAATTCAATACTTAATTGCCAATTGTTTGACACATATTTTGCCTTTAACATATCCCCCCCCCCACCCCCGATAAAATTGCGATAATTGTGCAGCCCTAGCTGAAACACTTTTGTTAGGTGACAAACACACAGGAAAAAAAAAAACTGATAATAACAAATGTGTTGACAACTAAATTCATTCAGTAACTACTTGAGTTACAATACTGGGGTTTAAGTGGACTCTTTTTGCAAACACAGTAACCCCTGTGTTTACTTATCTGTGACAACGAGGCGTTTTTATTTTTTATTTTCTAAAGGTCCCATGACATGGTGCTCTTTGGAAGCTTTATATAGACCTTAGTGGTCCCCTAATACTGTATCTGAAGTCTCTTTTATATAGACCTTAGTGGTCCCCTAATACTGTATCTGAAGTCTCTTTTATATAGACCTTAGTGGTCCCCTAATACTGTATCTGAACTCTCTTTTATATAGACCTTAGTGGTCCCCTAATACTGTATCTGAAGTCTCTTTTATATAGACCTTAGTGGTCCCCTAATACTGGATCTGAAGTCTCTTTTATATAGGCCTTAGTGGTCCCCTAATACTGTATCTGGAGTCTTTTATATAGACCTTAGTGGTCCCCTAATACTGTATCTGAACTCTCTTTTATATAGACCTTAGTGGTCCCCTAATACTGTATCTGAAGTCTCTTTTATATAGACCTTAGTGGTCCCCTAATACTGCATCTGAAGTCTCTTTTATATAGACCTTAGTGGTCCCCTAATACTGTATCTGAAGTCTCTTTTATATAGACCTTAGTGGTCCCCTAATACTGTATCTGAAGTCTCTTTTATATAGACCTTAGTGGTCCCCTAATACTGTATCTGAAGTCTCTTTTATATAGACCTTACACCCTAAAAAATGCTGGGTTATTTCATCAACCCAACCGCTGGGTTATGAAAAGTTTTATCCATTATGGGTTATTTATATGAAAGTTGGGTTATTTTGTGCAACTCATGCGTTGAGTCAAAATCCATCAACCCAACATACATTGGTTGACCCAGCACTTGGGTTGTTTGTGCTTTGAACGTCATCAGATCATCACCAGAGTCCACACACCGAGCGCTTGTCACAGCAGAGAACCAGTCTGGTCATCCAACGAGGCAAATAAATAATAAAAGGTTTGTGTACACTATCTACATGTCTAATTCACATTAGCTACATGTCTAATTCACATTGTCTGTGTTGCGTTACCTATTAAAGTACTATCTTTATATTGTGAGGCTAGTTGGTTAGTTTGGCTAACAACGTAGCTAGCTAACGCTAGCCATTTAGCCGTTATCATGGAAGCATGGATAGCCTACAGCTTATCCGTTTGGTCTGAATTATATTAATGAATTAATGAAACAAGTTCATAATGCCCATGGGCATATGGTCATGTTTATTGAGTTCACCAGGCTAATTTGCCAGCTAGTTTCAAGCCTGCCAGGTGATTCGCCAGTTAACAAACTATCTAGCTAGCTAGCTAGATAGTTAAGTTAGTTAGTCAGTTAGTTGCTTTGCTAGCTATATTATTTTAACTGTCTATAAATGAACGTGCTTGTTTTTCCTGAAGCTTTTAATGTGAAATGTGAAGGCATAACATTGTATGACTGATTAAAGTATGTAAAAACAGTGAGATAACCTGATATGTCTGATTAAATGCATTTATGTGCATTTATTTAAGTAATGTGGTGACCCACAATAGATAAGAACAAATTGCTTATTTAAAATGGCGGCCTGGCAAACGACAAGGGCCACTTGAGTTAAGGGTTAAGAAATATATAATAAAAAGTTTGGGAACCACTGCTGTACTGTTGTACTGAAACTCGTGCCCTGAAGGCTATGCTTTGAGCAGCCACAAATATTCTTGTAAAAAGGTAAAACAACTACAAGGGCCAAGTGGATTAGGGACAACAATTGGACCATCGATCAGATCCTTGAAGAGTTCCCTCACCTAATGACCAAAGGCATGGTAGGTATAAGGAAATATGAGTGCCACATTGAATTGGTTTTAAAAATGTGTTTTCCATTTTATAGATTGCACAGGCTTGTCCTGCATGGGGATGCTGCATCAAAGTTGTTTGAAACTTGGTCATACTTGCTTGCAAGTAGAGCTAATGGCTCTTAATAGCAGCTTTTTAATAGGAATTTGAATTTGTTCACTATAGACCTGTTGAATGTTCAGCCAGTTCATTCGTAATTGTTGTTTTGCTCTGAATGTTTTCCTACCTGAGTGATATGAACTGCACCAGTTCCACTATATTGTTGATATAATAATTTTTTTTCAAAGATTCCATTATGTTGTTTTGTTTTTGTATTGTTCAAGTGTTTATTAAATAATATATGCATACATCTAGCATGTATTCTGTTCTAGGTTTGTAGTTTAACAGTTTTATTGCAATTTATTTTCTTAAATTGTACTGTAATGTGTTAGAATTAATCTGGCATATGGGTTAATTTTGCCCAGCATTCAGGTACACTATATAACAAATATGTAGTTGAATCAACCCAGAATTGTAATTAATTTGACCCAGCATTTGGGTACACTATATAACAAATATGTAGTTGAATAAACCCAGAATTATAATTAATTTGACCCAGCATTTGGGTACACTATATAACAAATATGTAGTTGAATAAACCCAGAATTATAATTAATTTGACCCAGCATTTGGGTACACTATATAACAAATATGTAGTTGAATAAACCCAGAATTATAATTAATTTGACCCAGCATTTGGGTAGAATATTTAACTCATCTGTTGAGTTAAAAATGACCAACCCATCTTGCTGGGTCAAATTAACTACTGTTGGTCCGGTGCAATAGTGATCCAGCGGTTGGGTAATAAAACAACCCAAGTTGGGTTATTTTTAACCCATCATTTTTAAGTGTGTAGTGGTCCCCTAATACTGTATCTGAAGTCTCTTTTATATAGACCTTAGTGGTCCCCTAATACTGTATCTGAAGTCTCTTTCCCGAAATTCAGCCTTGGTGCAGAATTACAGCCACTAGAGCCAGTCCCACAATGAGCTTTCCTCAGGATGTGCAGTGCAGGCTGCCTACTTTAAACTACAGAGGTGTCCCATCCTGTCAGGAAAACAGACTTCGACGGATGAATTGGATTTGACTCGTTCTTTTACAGCATTCGTGAAGTTCAAGTGTGACCACGCGCAAATGATCTCACACACTGGAACCGACTGTGGCACTCTTCGATGACTGCACTGGTTCTGCGTTGGTCGTTATGGCAACAGGCGGCCGGTGGGCGGGTCGGGAGCGGAGGAGAGACGTGGGTCTCCGAGCCGTCGGGCTGACAGCGGCGGCACCCTCGACTGCAACACGAGAGTCAGCCAATTATACGAGCGACGGAGCGTTGGAGAGCTGCTCGGCCTGGAGGAGCCGAGACACACACAGATGCTGAGGAGGCATTAAGCTGCTCAGCTGACGGCTGTTCCACCCGTTAGCTGTGTTCTCGGGGAAGAGTGGCTCACTTTAAGACAAGCTGGCTCTAATTAAAGCTGAAGAGAACTGCCGGCGATAAAAGCTGTGAGAGTAAAGTAAAGACGATCAGGAGTAGTGTTGGCAAACACGTGTGTGTGTGTGTGTGTGTGTGTGTGTGTGTGTGTGTGTGTGTGTGTGTGTGTGTGCACAGGACTTGGGTGTGTGTGTGAGTGTGTGTGTGTGTGTGTGCGCGTGTGTGTGTGCACAGTAGGCCATACGTGTGTGTGTGTGTGCGCGCATGTGTGTGTGTGTGTGTGTGTGTGTGTGTGTGTGTGTGTGTGCACGCGCGCAGTACGCACGCGCGTGTGTGGTGTGTGTGTGCGCCCAGTGTGTGGGTATGTGTGTGTGCGCGTATTACGCGTGTGAGTGTGTGTGTGTGCGTGTAGTACGCGTGTGTATGTGCGTGTGTGTGTGTGCGTGTGTGTGTGTGCACTCTTGCAGTGTGTTTTTGGGAGAAAATAATCGGAGCTTTACTCCCTGAAAGTGAGGCCATTTTGTCCGGTCCTCACCTCTTTTAAAAGGCTGTGTTTCAGACTTGCATTTGCTCTCTTGTACTTTCGGAGCATTTTGATTTCCATAGCGAGTGCGAGCACGTTTTACTAAAAAGTGGGGGACATGCTTGCAACAAGAAGGACATCTTCGTGGGGTGAGGACATTTCGAAATGTAAGGCTGTCTTTGGAAAGTGACGACATCTTTTGAAACTGAGACATGACATTTTTCTTTTCAAAGTCAGGACCGGGCAGGGGTTGATGCCTAGACTGTTTAAGTGAAGTCAAAACACCTGGTTCACCTGAAACTTCAAAAGTCAGAAGTACACGTCAAATCCATTTTTCCCAGAAGATTGTTTCTGTCGTTTCAGGAAGTTTTGATCATGCTGGTGTTTGTTCAAGAGTTCATTGTTCCGATCAGTTTGGTTTTTATTAGTTATTTGATGCAATAAAAAAGGGCTGAATAGCAAGCATGCACGCACGCACGCACGCATGCACGCACACACGTCCCAGAGCGTCAAAAAGTGCCGCCAAGAGTCCCGACCAAGCGCGTTTTTCTATATTTTTCATTTTTATACATAAATATTCAACCTTTTTTGTCCCTGTTTTGACATTTTTGTCGTTTTGTCTTAACGTTTGTCACTTCTTTTAACGTTTTTTAACGCTTTTTCCGACATTTGTTGCTTTTATCGCTGTCTTTGTCTACGTTTTTGTCGTGTTTTTACATCCTGCATTATTTCTAATTGTTAGCGTCTTGCTAGCCAACGTCTTGCTAGCCAACGTCTTGTTAGCCAGCGTCTTGTTAGCCAGCCTCTTGTTAGCCAGCGTCTTGTTAGCCAGCGTCTGGTTAGCCATCGTCTTTTTAGCCAGCGTCTTTTTAGCCAGCGTCTTGCTAGCCAGCTTCTTCTTAGCCAGCCTCTTGTTAGCCAGCGTCTTGCTAGCCAGTGTCTTGTTAGCCAGCGTCTTGTTAGCCAGCGTCTTTTTAGCCAGCGTCTTGCTAGCCAGCGTCTTGCTAGCCAGCGTCGTTAGCCAGCGTCTTGTTAGCCAGCGTCTTTTTAGCCAGCGTCTTGCTAGAAAGCGTCGTTAGCCAGCGTCGTTAGCCAGCGTCGTTAGCCAGCGTCGTTAGCCAGCGTCGTTAGCCAGCGTCGTTAGCCAGCGTCGTTAGCCAGCGTCTCGGACGCTTTGAGGTCCAACAAAGTGGAGTTCATGACCAACGTGTTGATGGAGTACCAGGAGGAAGACAAGGACAAAGAGGAGTAAGAAGAAGGTTTTTTAACCTTCTTGTCGACATTTGTGTCGACGTTTCTTTGACGCGCTGGGAGAGAGTGTTGTCTGAACACCTTATTCCACTTCCTTTCTGAGAAATGCCTTTTTCTCTTTGTTTTTTTCCCTGCTCCTCCTCGACTCACCCGGTTGATCAGCTCTCCCACCATGCCGGTCCAGCTGCCGTTGGGCTCCGGCGCTCCGTACAGCCCGTCGTCCACCAGCTTGATCTTGAAGGAGAACTTCAAGATGTCTGCCAGCTCCCGCAGCATGTCCACACAGAAACCCTTGTACTGGTCGTTGCCCTGGTAGTCCTGGTGGTTGGCCTTGTGCATCACGTACGGGTTTTCCTGTCGGAAGAGAAGTGACATTCAAAAGGCGGAGATTTAATTTGACGCTGATGAAATCCATTCATTCATTCATTCCATTCATTCATTCCATTCAGATCATGTAGTGGCGGCCCTCATTTACAATGACATGGAGTAATTACAAAGACAACCACAAGACAACAACACAGAAAAGAATACAAGAAAGATAAAACTTTCTGAATTGGAAATTTGATAAATAACATTTGATAAGTTAATTAGGATAATAAGGACACGAAAGAAAGAAAGTACAGTTATGTCAAGCATGTACAGGTAGAAGTTTTCAGATAAAACTAGATTTCTAAATTGTCTATTGTCTTTTTTTTTTAAATTTTTAGTGCTTCAAGTTAGAGTTTGCAAACTTGCCTGTTAGTGACAGAGGGCAAAGTCGCCAATGCTATGCACCTGTAGCCCAGTCGAGGAAAGTTATATTTTTTATTCATTTATTATTTAACACTTTTGCAAGGCACTGTATCCACAATGTCACATTCTCATTAGGGTCTGATCCTAAATCTGATCCTGAAGTTAAAAGCAGGACTTTTAAAAGTTATCCTGCATAGAAATTGTTAATATTAAGTAGGTCTGAACAATTAATTGCATTTGCGATAATATCGCGATATGTTAAAACGCGATTTCCTAATCGCAAAGGCTGCGATTTGGTCTCGATTTGATGACTCACGAGAGCAAATCAGTCTGCACTACGCAGAGAATGCATCAACTTAGCACGCTAACGCTACACCGTACCTTGAGCTGATCTCTGTCATTCAAACAATTCTGAGTTGAAGTTTAAATCTTTTACAGCCATTTTAATAAAATGAAGGGTTTTGCTCGGGCTCGAGTCCATACATGCAGTTAATGGATACAGGCACGCAGAACTGAAGGCTCGGTTGGCAACGAGCTAGCTCTGATTAGCGGTTAGCTCCGGTTAGCGGTTAGCGCCATTATAAAGATATGGGTGGAGGAGCTGCCACTGAGAGGGGTATTAATCAGACTGATAAATGACGGTTCGGGGAGCTTTCAAAGCAGCGTGGCCGCGGGGTTTCAACGGTTTTATTAGTACAGTTAATCCCACGGCAAGACCAGCAGCAGCTAACGTTACGATAGCCGCTCTGAGCTAGTGCAGTGTTGACGGTGTCGGCACGCAACTTCACAAGGGGCAGCTCCTCTCTGTGCACTGTAAAAAAATGTGTGTGTGTATGTATGTATATTTGTGTGTGTTTGTGTGTGTATGTATGTATATGTGCGTGTCTGTGTATGTATGTATGTATGTATATGTGTGTGTGTATGTATGTATGTATATGTACGTGTGTGTGTGTGTGTGTATGTATGTATGTATGTATAGGTGTGTATGTGTATATATAAATATATATATATATACATATATATATGTATATATATATATATGTGTGTGTGTGTGTGTGTATATATATATATATATATATATATATATATATATATATATATATATATATATATATACATATACGTTTTTGAATAAATCACTCAGGTTTCTTTCAAACAAATTGCCCAAAAATAATTGTTTAAATGGTTTCAAAAAACAGTATTGTGACTAAACGGTGACATATACCTCTGTCTGTGATCCACTCAAAATCCTCTGATCTTAACTATGAGTCAAAATAATTCATAATTTCTGCTTTTTTAAAACTCAAAAGTTAGGTATAATGCCATATAAATTAGACTTATTGACCATAAATATAAAAAAAGGGTTAGAAAAAGTAACAAAAACGTTTGAATAAGCTTCAAAAGCATCGAAAAAAGCGCCAAAAAACGTCAATAAAAAGGTCCGAATGAAGATAATTTTCAATTTTGACCCGTAAAGACAATAAGTTCATGGTCGACGGGAAGACTCCCAAATAACTCGACAAATGCCAACCGGTGATATCTAACGCTACGCTGTGTAGGCTACATTACCAGTATGGTGGTGACGATGAGCGTCTTGTTAGCCAGCGTCTCTGACGCGTTGAGGTCCAGGGAAGTGGAGTTCATGGCCAACGTGTTGTTGGAGTACCAGGTGCCGATCTGTCCGTGCAGGAAGGAAGAAGAGGACAAAGAGGGGTTAGAAGAAAACATAGTTGTGTAACATCGGGCTTTTGCCGTTTTGTCAAGCTTTTTTTCCACGGTTTTTTCCACGTTTGTCACTTTTTAAACAATTTTTGAAGCTTTTTATTTACTCCTTTGTTGTTCTTTTAAAGCTTGTATTGTATTGTATTGTATCTTATTGTTGACCGACTGTCTTCGTCGATCTGAAACCAGAACACAACAGCCAGCGTCTCTGACACGTTAAGGTCCACGGAAGTGAAAAAGGGGCGGGGCTTGAAGAAGGGCACGGGGGTAGCACTAATGCTTTGGCTACATTGAATGCATAAAGCCTGAATTATACCGGCCGCAGCCCAGCTGCCGTGACGTCATGGAACCACTGTAACTATTTATAGCCGCGCTGGTGGTCGCGACACTAGTTGCAGTCTTCTCCTGAACAGCGGTGGCGCTAATGAGCAAAGGCTACCGACTTTGCTATTTCCACGGACTAGAAGAAGAAGAAGAACTGGCAGCAGCATTGACGTCAATGCTTCGATTTGATTCGATGACCTACTTGTTCGGATCCCAA
Organism: Perca flavescens; assembly: GCF_004354835.1. Classification (NCBI taxonomy): domain Eukaryota; kingdom Metazoa; phylum Chordata; class Actinopteri; order Perciformes; family Percidae; genus Perca; species Perca flavescens. Next base: position 5,425,943 of record NC_041344.1, on the reverse strand, counting down.
AAAAAAAAGAGTGGTGCGCGACTTAGGCTTGCGCGCTATAAATCCGGATGCGCCGGCAAGATCCACGTCATTTTGACGCCACGAAGGCAATGTCTATATCAAACATTTTGGGTTACTTTAAATCAAACTGCCCCAAAATAACATGGGTGGTTCCATAAAACGCTCGTCACAAGTGAAAATAAGGACCATATATTTACTTTCATTGGATTTGTGGGGGTGTTTTTATTCAATTTTCATTACATTTATTTATTTGACAGGTACAGCGCTCATTAATCAACAGCAAATCAACTGTAAAAGAGCCAGAGTTAGCTCAGTAGGCTCATTTTAATCTGTTGTCCCTGGCCAGTTTTTAAAATGGCATCATCGTGACCAAGGGCGGACTGGGACAAAAATTGTCTCGATGGCGTTTTAAGCACCCAGCGTCGACTTCAAGGCAGCGCTGCGACCGTTGACTTCAAGGCATCTAACCCTAACCCTAACCCTAACCATTGCCTAATCCTAGTGCCTTCCAGGCAGCGCTGCCTGGAAGATGTTGGGGGCTTAAAATAAACATTCGGCCCTGGCAATTCCATCCTTCCCACATTTAGTTTGTGGGAAGTAGTCTGTCCTCTTTTTCTCCCTTATTTTTTCTGCACCTCCTTTCTACATTTTTTCAAATACGCCGCACTTTTGCCGCATAAATTGCCAATTTCCGCACAAAACATGCGGTGCTTGCATGAGTTCATAATCCCCGCATTTTCGTTGCAAAAAAGTCACATATATCTTAGCAGGAAGTTGAAAAATGTTGCGTTTACTTCACATGTTCACACAAGAGCAGCGTCGTGAACATCATCGAAAAGCAGGGTGTTGGGGGAATCGCTTTTATTTCTCTTTATCATCAAACCGCAGTTTTTGCAAGTTCCCGCAATTTCATCGCATAAAATTGCATAAATATCCCGCATATTCCATCGCATTTTTAGAAAACGTGGCGCATAATCACGGATTTTTGCCCGCAACAATCACAAAAAAACGGAAGGACTGATTAAATGCATATTCGGATTTTAAACAGTTAATTGAACCCTCCTGTCCGCCTCCCACTTGGCCCCCTTTGATGTCTGACCTCTTTATGGCCCCTGGGGTGTTTCTCCAGGATCTTCAGCGTGTAATTGGTCCGCTGGCCTTTGCTGTTGAACTCAATGTGACCCGTCAGACCGTCGTACTCCACCTGGCGAGAGAGAGAAACCATAAAATGTTGATAGGTGAGTGGCTCCTGCCAGCAAGCAGGAGCCACTCACCTATCAACCAGGGTATGATATGCTATGATGCTATGATATGATATGCCAGGGTAGCAGGGCTACCCTGGCATATCAGAGCACCCGACCCACGGTGGAATGACACAAAAATGTCCGTAGCAGCTGAATTAGCTTTGAACCTACTGCAGTATAATGACACATAAAAAGAAGGGCAATTATTGATTCAGTGTGTGTGCGTGTGTGTGTGCGTGTCTGCGTGCTGAAATCTACAAATGAGCGTGAGGTTTGTTTGATACAAGTGCAGCCGAGCATGCAATTTGTGCCTGACTTTATGTGAGTAATGTGCAACTGAGTGCACGTAGCCTACATGATGAATGAATCTGTGCATGTAAGTGTGTGTGTCTGTGTCTGTGTGTGTGATTGTCTGTGTGCTTGTGTGTGTGTGTGTGTGTGTGTGTGTGTGTGTGTGTGTGTGTGTGTGTGTGTGTCTCTCTGCATGACTCGAGATGAATTACATCCCAAAAACTGTGGCGAGAGAGAGAGAGAGCGAGAGCGAGAGGATGAGGGAGAGAGGTCTCTGGTTGCTGCCAAAAACATTGTAGAGATGATGAAGTGATGCACTGGGAGCAACAAAAACAATATGGAGGGAGGGGAGGGAGGGAGGGGAGGCATCCTCAGTGGATGGAAGGAACAAGAAGTGGCAGGCAGACAGAAACAAGGAAAGAGGACACACTCTGTCGCTCTCTCTCTGTCTCTCTCTCTCTCTCTCTCTCTCTCTCTCCCTGTCTCTGTCCAGCAGCAGCACTGATGAGTCCAGCTCTGATCTGCAGCAACTCACCATCATCGTCGACATCAACGGGTCCTCCAAACTGAACTCCAAAATACATATTGTGGGGGGGGTTTGGTTTCAAAATCAAGACACATTTTGTGGTCTATCCGACGCTTCCATCAGCAGGTCAACGTTTTGTTTGTCTTCTAAAACAGCTACAAAACTTTTCTTTGGGTGCAAAAACTACTTGGTTGATGTCACGGAAAGATGGCGCTCATGGCGGTTTGACAAAAGCAACGCCGATGTCCCGGTAACAGATGTTAAAGGGATACGCCAGCGTTTGTTGAAATAGGGCTTATCACGGTCTCCCCCTAGCTGTAGATAGGTGGGCCAACGCATCTTTTGTGCATGCATTGTTTTAGGCCGCCAGTTAGCTTAGCGTAGTGAATGGGATCCTATGTTGCCGGTTAGCATGTTGTGAGAAAAAGTGAGCCAACAAAAGACAAAAAAAACAACCTAATTACTTGCACAGACAAAAAATGTGTTGCCCCACCTATCTACAGCCAGGGTGGACCGTGATAAGAACTATTTCAACAAACGCTGGCGTATTCCTTTAAGGGATGCGCACAGTAGTGTCATATGTCAAAGTCAACTTTGTTGACCCATGCATCCCACCTTTACCTCCGCCCTTTAAAAGGTTTAAAATGGTCTTTCAACCTGGATCCCATTTCCCTATGTTCCAATCTCTGAAACTGGTCCAGCATTGAGCGAGAACCCTATCTTGCAACTGGCAAAGCGCAGCGCAAAAACCCGACGCAAGTGTCTTTGCTAGTTTAAGACAGTTGTCAGTTTCCCGTCCTGCGCCCACGTCGTTTAAATAAAAAATGCACCTGCGCCCATCTTGGCGCCCAAGGGCGTGCTGGTCTTACAGGGAGGTGTGTTCAGGTGCATTCTGGGCGTGTTGCTATCTTGAGGCAGAGGGAAGTGATTGCGCCATTGACCAACAAAAACCTGGTCTAAAGTCAATAACGCAGCATTTAATTGTTATTTAAACAGCATTAGTAAAATGTGCCTAGGCTTATTTACACCACGCGCACACTATGCTTGTCTCACACACACACACACACACACACACACACACACACACACACACACACACAGGAACCAGCGCAGCAGCACACACACATGCAAAAGATTACAGATAAAAATATTATGGTGCAAATCCACCATCATAATGGCAATGCGCCAAGGTCCAAACGCGCCTGGCTTTTAAAGGGAATGGGAGATGATCTCTGATTGGTTTTTGGCATGTTACGCCCAAAACACACCTATGAATTAATAAAGACACTAAGTACAACCCTTTTGAACCATGCGCCGACCCTTTTTTACCACCGTCAAACTAGCAAAAGTGGATTTGGACACGCCCGCGCTTCACGCTGTGTGCTTAGATCGTTAAAATAGGACCCTAAATGTTAAAATCTATAGGGGAAATTGCAAACTGGCAGACCGTCTGGGTGTGTGTGTGTTTGTGTGTATGTGTGTGTGTACCATGCGCAGGTAGTTCATGAGGCTGGTTCCGTGCTGCCAGATGAGCGGCGACGTGCAGCTCAGTGGCTTCACCCCGATCTCCTGACTGCGGTTCAGCTCGCGCACTGCGCTCACCACCACGTGGACCGCATCGAACATCAGGGCCGACGACAGCTGCAACACACACAATTTATAAAGAGTACAATAACCACCTATTAACCAACAGCTGAAACTGGTGCAAAAAAGGAGGTCAGACGTCCTGCGAAGGTGATGCTTTGGATGCATGGCTAAGGAGCTTAGCTCCTAACTAGCTAATACTATTTGCGGTGCCGGATTCTTTCCCTTTTGGTAGTAGCGAGGGGTTTCCCCTGTGTTTTTGCTAAGCTAGGCTAAACTACAAAGCTATTTTATTTATCCAGCAAACAAGGAGCAACCTGATCATCTCATTGGAGTCACGTTTGTGTCCTCGCAGGCTGTTCTCATGAACCATTTAGCAACGAAAAGTACAGCACTGTAATTCGTAAGCATTTCAGTTCATTTTTGCTGTATGCACCACATTGATTGCCGCTGTATGAGAACGCTGTGGAGCGCGTAGTGAGGAAGTCAGGGTGGATGAGTGGGTCATGTAACAAAGCGCTTTCAAGCGATACTTTCACCCAGGAAATGCATGTTGTTCCTTGGGACTGTTTCAAATTCAAACCGTGATCTTTTTCCTAAACTTAACTAGTCGTTTTGGTGCCTAAACGTCACTGTTGTCGCCGCATTACGCTCACTTTCTTCTAGGGCTAAACTCAACTACCATGGCCCCTGATAGGACATCAGGATGTCATCTGGCGGTGCCTGTACCTGCTTCACAGTACCATTTTGTTGGCTAAACACAATTACCAAAAGCCGCTCCGCGTCAGGGTGCTCTGTAGCCGGCGTCACGTGACCAGTCGGCGGTCGCCTAGTTTACATACCTTTTCGTACGTAGATCTTACGGACCCGATCGCGAGAACGCGTTGCGATGAATATAAGTCCCGTATTCGCTCCGCCAGTGTTGTAGTCAAGACCCACTAAACCGAGACCAAGCCAACACCAAGGCCTGAGTGTATCGAGACCGACACTTTCAGGGGTTGAGACTGAGTCAAGACCAGGAACAGATCAGTGCCAGATGGCCAGAGCTTTTTCTCCTGTTTCCCGCATTCACTTTATTGAGAGTGCGTGTTAAAGGGTCAGGGAGAAGTGATTAACAGTGGTAAATTAGTCATGAATTTTTTTTAAGCTATTGGTTGCATTTGAAGCAAGAAGTTTAACATCAAACCCAGGCAATTTGGTGATATCCCAGCAGCTGTGGTGATCAGCTTGACTGATCTTGCAATCAAATCTGGAGTCCTTTTTAACCCGAGACCAAGACAAAGACCGGTCTTGAGTAGTACAACACTGCACTCTGCTTTTAGCTCCGCTTTGGTCTCCTCCTGACTAGGCGCTAAAAGAGGCTAGAAAGTTCAGTCGAGCTGCAGAGTTGCTGATTATTCTCTGCCATTTGATTGATATTGTTCACACAAAAACAGAGTCCTACAGAGCGTCCTACACACACACACAATAGAAAACCGTGTTTGTGTGTTTCATTGGTGCTCCTACAGGCGAGCGCGTCAGGGAATGATAGCAGCTCCTGCTATCAGCGGCGTTCAGCGTGCGCCTCGCACAGCTCAGTGATCCTATCAGCGTCTGACGTTCTGGTCTGTTTAATCAGTTGTCAGTCAAATTGACACTCTGAGGGAATCAGACAAATTGTATGGAGGCAGAGCTGCAAAGTCTGTCGACGGCTGATAAAAAAAGATGGATGCATGACTGAGTGTGATTGAGGTTCTCTCCGACTTGATAGTTTCAGGGCTGGGTGACAATAACTAACTACAGTTTTAAAGAGAGAAAGATGGAAGAGGGGAGACAGAGACGGAAAGAGTGAAAAGTAATTGCTAGCTTCTCACCAATCTGTCTGTCAGGTCCAGCAGCTGTTTTCCTCTAGTTCACATGTGAAGCGGCTTTAAGGAACACACGGTTAAATAAACTCTGAATGTGATATTGCCTCATCGTTTGTTTCGATGTCTAGAACAGTGGTTCCCCCTCTTTTTGGTCTGAAAGTGTTTTATTATGCTAAACTGAACAACATGCAGGATGTGAACCCTGGTGCTTTTTGCACTCCCATCGACCTCAAACACCTCATGATGACTCCTTTGCAGGACCAGAAAGTAGCAGTTTGTGGACTGGGAAAAAACTAAAAAATTCAATAAAAACTAGTGCTGTCAGTTAAACGCGTCATTAACGGCGTTAACGCAAACCCATTTTAACGGCGTACATTTTTTTTATCGTGAGATTAACGTTCTCTATGGCCTAGCAAACTTTGTAGTTTAGAAAACGTTAGAAAAACTACAACACCACACCGGATCTAGCTAGACCGCAAACACAACAACAGGCGCGCCGCACACACTTGTTTGGGCTTGCGAGCCGGCCAAAGAGTAGCAGGCTAACGTTACGTTTTGACTGGATGGCTAGCGCGAGACGCCGAAATGGACGCCAATAAGATTCTGAATGGAAAGTTTACTTTTAAAAAGTTGCCAAATGGTTCCATTGACAAGACCAAAGCGATCTGTGTGTTTTTGCCGTTGTGAGCTGAGCTATCATCGCAGCACGTCCAGTCTGAATATGGCCAAGCACACAGCTGATGCTAATTCTCCGTCCCCCCCACACCCCTCATCAAAGCCAGGCGACAAAAGCACAAAGCAAGCCGATCCACTTTTCCATGTTGATAAGAGCATTAAAATGAGGGAAAAAATAATGGGACGAAAAACTAAATGAAGGGACATTTAGAATAGATAAAAATGTGCGCTTACTTTGCGATTAATCGCAATTAAATAGTTTAATCGTTTGACAGCACTAATAAAAAACTAAAATGAACTTTCATTTGGCTTCTGAAGGGGGGGCCAAACTTGTCAACTTGTCATGACCAAGACAACTTCTGGTAATGTCACTTTGATTAATGTCAAGTTGCCATAATCAAGACAACCCAAACAATGTCAACTTGTCATGATAAAAACCGAATGACACTTAATGACAGAAGTCATAAACGTTTATGACTTGTTTATACCGTTTATGGCACGTTTATAACAGTGTCATGTCATAGTTATGATTATGCCGATACCTTCAAGTAAAGTGTTACCCATAGCCTCAATATCTTAGATAGGATGTTAATTGGAGCAGTATTTTTGTATAAGTTAAAATGGTCTGTTTGATTGACTGTTTGACTGTGATTTAGTTGTGGTTAAGACTGATGAGATTAGGGCTTCTACCTATCCATTTTCCAACGATTCAAGTGTGATATTGAAATTTAGTTTGGTGTTTTTGTTATGTATTTAATTTTTTTGCAATTTGTTTATACATTTTATATGCATACAGGGCTTTAAATTGACACCTGCCAACCCGCCAAATATGGGTAAAAATTAACTTTGGCGGGTAACATTGTAAAGCTACTATCCAATTTGGCCGGTGATGAATGAAGCACACCAACACTGTGCCTGTTTGAATCGACCGGCTGCTCCATAAACAATGTGCCATATTGGTCTGTTTCCCGCCAAGAAATTGTGTTTGGCACAAAAAAACGTAATCTTCATCCGGCCGCTAGAATCCACACAAACTGAAAGTTACTTATAGCCACCTTAAGTAATAAAGTTATTAACATTTGTTAAAATGTCCTTTGCTGCATGTCATTCCCCTCCCCTTTTATGTCTTCAGCTGTCCTGTGGAATAAAATGCCCCAAAAAAAAAATGTACTAGCCATGTTGGCTAGTGAATAAAGTGAATTTAAAGCCATGTGTATATATATATATATATATATATATATATATATATATATACAGTACAGGCCAAAAGTTTGGACACACCTTCTCATTCAATGTGTTTCTTTATTTTCATGACTATTTACACTGTAGATTCTGCCTGAAGGCATCAAAACTATGAATGAACACATATGCAATCATGTACTTAACAAAAAAGTGTGAAATAACTGAAAACATATCTTATATTTTAGATTCTTCAAAGTAGCCACACTTTGACTTTTTTGATGACTCTGCAAACCCTTGGTGTTCTCTCAATGAGCTTCATGAGGTAGTCACCTGAAATGGTTTTACCTTCACAGGTGTGCTTTGTCAGGGTTAATTAGTGGAATTTTTTCCCTTATTAATAAAAAAGCAAAGGGTGGCTACTTTGAAGAATCTAAAATATAAGACATGTTTTCAGTTATTTCACACTTTTTTGTTAAGTACATAATTCCATATGTGTTCATTCATAGTTTTGATGCCTTCAGTGAGAATCTACAATGTAAATAGTCATGAAAATAAAAAGGAAACGCATTGAATGAGAAGGTGTGTCCAAACTTTTGGCCTGAACTGTATATATATATATATATATATATATATATATATATATATATATATATATATATATATATATATATATTTCTTTTAATCGTTCGAAATAAAGATTTCATTCATTCATTCAATGACTAACAAAACAGATACAACCAAAAACTCGTCCTTAAAATGCATTCATTGCTTATTTGAATCTTTCAAATCATTGTCATCATCAAAAAAAATATGAAATAACCAGCCTTCCTTGAGGAAAGAAACGCCAGGGCTCTTCCATCACTTCATTCTGTGCCAGCAGTCATTTCACACTGAAACTCTTTATCTGATCACTAAGTAATAAGAGTAATCATCGCAATAATAAAGTTCATTACAATCCAAACAACCAGACTAATGGCTCTTACGCAACTCCGTCATGCACCTTAAGTGGCTAAATATGAGATGATGAATCTCCAGGGGCCGCTCGCTGCAGCGACGATGGCGTCTCCGGTGATTGAGACAAACTCCATTGTCATTACTATTATCTTCATTAAAGCTGTCTGCTCAGGCGTTATTGCCTCAGCGGATATCGGAGCTGCGAATGAGACAAACAGCTCGGAGAAGATTGATTTGTCCTGATGGGTCTTTTCATTGTGGAGGAGGAGAGAGATACAGAGACAGAGAAAAAGAACGATGGAGGAGGAGTGAAAAGATTAAAGGCATTGCTTTACAACTGTGTGCAATCAAACCCGAATCTGCAGAAGACAATTTTAAAAATCGACAGCTTCTTCAATCACAGAGACAGGTTTGTCTCCCTGTGTGTATATGTCAGTAACTCCGAAACCATATACCATTATGAGTTGTTAGTTCCCTACCTTCTAGTCTACATCCACGACGTTCCACTTCCGGGATTGTTCCGGTTCCCGTAGAAAATTCTGCCGGATTTCATTCTTTTCGACCTGCTTTCTTTGTGTTGGCGTTCTAAACTCCTGGTGATTTCTGAGGACTATGGTTAACAGCTCCTCAGATCTCTGCAGGGTAAATCCAGACAGCTAGCTAGACCATCTGTTCAATTTGAGTTTTCTGTCGCACGACTAAAACAGCTTTTGAAGGTACACACGTTCCACCAAAACAAGTTCCTTCCTTCACGACTCAAAAAGGTTGACACCGCCCTATGTTCCACATTTCTAAGATTTTTCTTAAAATTAAGCCCTATGTTAGGGTTAGGGTTACATTCCATTTGTAGTCCATTGCTACTGTATAATAGTTTGGGTGTAATTGGCTACCAAATTGGAAAAAAGTGGGATGAAATCTGATACAAATTTATGAAAAATTAAATGTGGGAACTGTGGGAACATAGGGCCTAATTTTGAAAAGAAATCTTAGAAATGTAGGAACATAGGGCTGTGGGAACATAGGTACGCTCCCGTACAAACGATGTCTGGGAGCGTTTTTTTTTTTTTTTTTTTTTTTTTCTTTTTCTCAAGTGGGAGGACAGTGTCTTAAATGTCCCTCACCGCCGGTCCTGGGTACGGGGTGATATTGCAGCCTTCTCTCCAGGACAGGTTGAGGCTCCGGATGAACTCCAGGTAGAAGGGATGACTGGCGTTCAGCATGGAGAAGCCCAAAATGTTGGACTGATCGCCCACCACGTCGTCCAAACGCAGCAGAGGGAAGTCCTAAGAGAGAGAGAGAGAGAGATGAGAGAAAGAGGGAGAAGAAGTTACACCTTCTTGTCCGTCTCATGTTAGTCATTTGTGGAAAAGGCAGGAGTTGCGAGATACAAAAAACTAGCTATCGAAAGATCACAGTGGCAAGGAAATCCCAGACGAGGAAAAAGATGAAAGAAAAGCAGAAGGAAAGGGGGAGACAGAAGCAAGCGAAGGGCTTGATTGAAGTTTTCTTTTGTAGGCCGCACAACGTCAAGTTTAATTTTTAGATTCAGAGCAGGCATACAGAGAGAGAGAGAGAGAGAGAGAGAGAGAGAGAGAGAAATAAAGGTTTAAGAAAAAAGAAAAAAAAAAGATGGACATCAAACACTGGGGATTTTCAAAGAACTTCAAATAGTCCTTGAAGGCGCGTCGGTGTCACACGGAGCTCTGCTGCGGAAACAAACCCGGATCAAACTGCCACTCGGCCCTGGGAGCCTTTGTGTTTGCTCTGAAAACACACGCGGCCAATGAAACATTTAGCTTCGGCTGTGAAGTCAACGCCGGCAAGGGTCCAGTTTGAAACGGACGCTGCAACCATCGCGGATACGAACCCGAAAAAAGATGACTTCTGGCATCTGCTCTTCAGCTCACGTTAAATGAAATTAGCACCGCGGGCCTCACTCATGAAGCTGCTTTTATTTGATCATTTTTTTCCCCAGGGTAAATAATGGACTCTTTTTCACAGCAGACATGTTGACTCGTCATAGTAGGAAAAGCACAGCTGAAATTGCTAACCTTAACGATGGCTCAGTTCCATCAAGTGTCCCAGTGAGCTATTTCTGTGAGTCAGCATGCCCAACACCAGGACCTCTCCTAAGTGGAATGCGGCCATCAGTAATGGTTTAATACCAGGACCTCTCCTAAGTGGAATGCAGCCATAATTAATGGTTTAATACCAGGGTCTCTCCTAAGTGGAATGCAGCCATTAGTAATGGTTTAATACCAGGGCCTCTCCTAAGTGGAAGGCAACCATCATTAATGGTTTAATACCAGGACCTCTCCTAAGTGGAATGCGGCCATCAGTAATGGTTTAATACCAGAACCTCTCCTAAGTGGAATGCAGTCATCATTAATGGTTTAATACCAGGACCTCTCCTAAGTGGAATGCAGCCATCATTAATGGTTTAATACCAGGGTCTCTCCTAAGTGGAATGCAGCCATCAGTAATGGTTTAATACCAGGACCTCTCCTAAGTGGAATGCAGCCATCATTAATGGTTTAATACCAGGGCCTCTCCTAAGTGGAAGGCAACCATCAGTAATGGTTTAATACCAGGACCTCTCCTAAGTGGAATGCAGCCATCAGTAATGGTTTAATACCAGGACCTCTCCTAAGTGGAATGCAGCCATCAGTAATGGATTAATACCAGGACCTCTCCTAAGTGGAATGCAGCCATCAGTAATGGATTAATACCAGGACCTCTCCTAAGTGGAATGCAGCCATCAGTAATGGTTTAATACCAGGGTCTCTCCTAAGTGGAATGCAGCCATCAGTAATGGTTTAATACCAGGGTCTCTCCTAAGTGGAATGCAGCCATCATTAATGGTTTAATACCAGGACCTCTCCTAAGTGGAATGCAGCCATCAGTAATGGTTTTGAACACAACTGTGTTTTTCCTACTATGACATGTCAACATGTCTGCCGTGAAAAAGGGTATTGTGATTGTCAAGTAATGTGCACATTAACATTTTGATTGATTGTTAAATATGATTATATCATTGGAGCATAAAAAACATTAAGTGAGTTTAAAGTTTTCAATACCAAAACACAACTACGGCTTGAAAAAAAGGTCCAAGTCTGTGAACACTGGGACACCTTTATACCTTTATATAACGTGCATATTTTCTTCTTCCTGTACTGTTTGTAGTGGTTATCTGTCTGTTTGTCTGATTATTTGTCTCTATGCCTGCAAATTAAATTAATTAATTTTTTTTTTTTCATTGTCGTTTCTTTGAGTAAATAAAGGAGAAATCCAGACAGTCGTTGTTGACACGTCTCACTCTGGACCAACGTGTTGGACGGACGGACCGTCACCGTCATCATTTGGCTTCGGCGCGAGCAAGGTAAAAATATTCTGGCACAGAATCTATGCAGTCTGCAGAAACGGTCTGTGGAGGGTATAAGGGGGGAGAGAGGAGAGGACGGGGGGCTATTTTGATTGAGGTCCAAAACCCTGAGCTTCCAGTCCAAGGTCCAGGAAGTATTCAGACCCTGGAACCTGTTCTGTCCGGCTTGTTTAGCAGCAAGCGCTAACCTGCGTGTAAGGTTAATGTATTTTCCCTGAATCTCTTCCGACTCTTATTTACTTAACCCCGTCCCAGCCTGGTGGGAAGCTGCTGCTGCTGCTTTTGTTGTCGTTGCCGCCGGGTTTTGGTCGCCAGTTGCCAAACCAATTTCGTCCTCAGCCAAGTACACAGTCAGACGGTAGGCCATGCCAGCCGTGACAAAGAGCAGTTTGGCTGCAGGAGTCGGCACTGCTGAGGGGGGGGGAATACTGCGACAGTGTGTCCCAGAAGGACGCGGCGATGCTGGGACTGCAGCTCAGGTCAGACGGGACGTCCGTTGTTAGCGCGCCGTGAAGAAAAGCACGAGGCGGCCTTTGTGTGAGTTTCAAAAAAGTAAGATTAGTTATAGTTATAAGTATAAGTAAGATTTAGGTGCTTTTCTGCTCCCATTCAGGAGAACGTGACCGTCATATACAGTACAGGCCAAAAGTTTGGACACACCTTATGTGTTTCTTTATTTTCATGACTATTTACATTGTAAATTCTCACTGAAGGCATCAAAACTATGAATGAACACATATGGAATTATGTATTTAACAAAAAAGTGTGAAATAACTGAAAACATGTCTTATATTTTAGATTCTTCAAAGTAGCCCCCCTTTGCTTTTTTTGATAACTCTGCAAACCCTTGGTGTTCTCTCAATGAGCTTCATGAGGTAGTCACCTGAAATGGTTTTCACTTCACAGGTGTGCTTTGTTAGGGTTAATTAGTGGAATTTTTTCCCTTATTAATAAAAAAGCAAAGGGTGGCTACTTTGAAGAATCTAAAATATAATGTTTTCAGTTATTTCACACTTTTTTGTAAAGTACATAATTCCATATGTGTTCATTCATAATTTAGATGCCTTCAGTGAGAATCTACAATGTAAATCAGAGGTGTCAAACTCAATTTCACTAAGGGCCACACTGTAAACTAAGAATCACATAAAGGGCCAGACATGTTAAGTTTATTCACATGCTTTTACTGGATTATTGTGTGTCCCATATAACCAAAAAACATTGGAAAAAATGCCAGAAAAGGCCCCAAAAACGTCAGAAAAAGTGGCAAAACACTGAAAAAGCTACAAAAACTAGGTGGGCCAAAATTTATTGTGAACCTAAATGATACGTGGGCCAGATCAAAAACTGCGAGGGGCCGGATTTGGCCCGCGGGCCTTGAGTTTGACGCATGTGATGTAAATAGTCATGAAAATAAAAAGGAAATGCATTGAATGAGAAGGTGTGTCCAAACTTTTGGCCTGTACTGTATGTGCAGGGGTTTGATGAGATTATTAATCAATACCTGAGACTCACTGATTACTTCACCCAGAATGTCACATTGACGCCCCCCAAAACTCCCTCCATTAAAACATTTGTGAGATTCATGACTCAGGTGTCTCTTAAGTTCTACTTCCCGTTGACATCACATAGTTGAGCTGGCTTCCCCCCGTCCTCTCGTGTCCTCACTCTGCTGGCGGCATTTTTTGGGAGCTTTTCCAGCTGACTCCTGCTCTCTCCCGTGCTACCGCAGCTCTTTCTTTTTGGTTTTGTTGTGTTGTTGAGAAGCAAGCCACGGGAACTTTACTTGGGTTTTTTTCAGGAGCTGCTGGATTTTTTTTTTCCCAGAGACGAGCTGAAACCTGTACAGTGTACGTTTACCACCGCTTAACAAGTAAACTGGCAGTTTATTCTCCGCTCTGATAGCCGACAGCTTTTGTGCATTCCGCCGTCTCACGCTCTCTCTCTCGTACACACTAAGCGCTGAGCTGTGAAGGAGCTACGCTTCTCTTATAACACAATGTGTTTGTATGGATCCCACTGCAGTTCTGGGCAAGGCCCGCCCTGTGAAGCAGCCCGATTGGTTGGGGGTTAGACATTGACCTCAAGTAGTTAAGGTCAAGATTGGGACTGGGTTAAGTGCAGAGAATGAATTTCGCTACATGTACGTGTATGTGACTAATAAAGTACCTTTAAAAAAGGATAGCCGATGGGTCAGTGGATGGGGCCTGAACAAACCGGGTTCCATTACCTCGCGTGAGCATGGACCGCCTGGCCGATAGTAGCGTGAACGCTTCAGAAGGGCGCTTCTTGCCTAGAGCCGCAACGGGTTCCGTAACAACACCACGATTGTCTGCCAGAACTTCCGGTATTTGGTAGGGGTGGGAATCACCAGAGGGCCTCACGATACGATATTGTCACGATAATTATGTCACGATACGATATTATTGCGATTTTAAACATATTGCAATATTCTGCGATATATTGCAATGTATTACCCTTTTTCCAACTTCAAATTTGTTCCGAATTTCAAATATTGTCCCCAAAGCAAAATGTTGTCAACATCTGTTTCATCGAAAAAAATACATTTCTCTCTCTGTTCATCTCACTGCAATATCGGATTGTCAAGCAAACAGACTGACCGACACATATATCATAAAAGATCGATACTTGGCGTCTGTGTATCGATACAGTATTGCCACGAAAAATATCGCGATACTATACTGTATCGATTTTTTTCCCCCGCCCTTAGCGTTTGGTCCGAAAGTCCGAAAGAAACGACAACAAAAAAACAGTTTAAAAATGCTTTCACACTAGAAACAAACCGGGCCACGGTTTAGTTTGAGCCTGACTGATAGACGGAAATCCAGCTGTTTGGTCCGGGCCGTGGTCCAGGGGAGGTTTGACACCGGTAATTTAGGTTTGGATCAAACTGAAGGGTCAGAAAGTCCGGACCAAACGAGGTAGGAGCTGAAGGGCCCCTAAGTATATTGCAGCTTCTTTCCTGTAGCCTATTGTTTTTCCTTACTTGCCACACTCTGACGTCTTGCAGCCAAACTGAACTCTGTCGCCTTGTCACAGTCAGCAGAGCGTGTTTAACACAAAGTTAAAGTGAGGTTAAAGACAGTGCTGCGGGTGTGTGAGCGGTGTGTGTGGAAGTGGTGAAGTGGGGAAATAATTTCACTTTTTGGTCCTTATCCAGGGTTCTGCTGGTTCAAATGGCATTTTCGCCCTTGTTTTTTTTTTTTGTGGCGTGAAGCGCCCTTGCAAACGGCTCCGTTAAAGTCTGCGACACGCCGACATGTAGAGACGAGGCGGAGACCGAGACTTTAGAGTTATTATCCGCGCAAAGTCTCTCTGCACAAGGGCACGGCACCAGACAGTGAAATTATAAAGATGACAAACGACGACGGGACCAGCATGCATCTCTGATGAGAAGAGAAAGAGGAGGAGAGGATTTATGGGTAAAAGAGGATATGTATGTTGGCGCTGGTTGAGGTGAGAGAGGAGGCAATACCTGGGGGCATATAGGCTTAGATTTCGGTGGGGAGGCAGAGGATATGTCCCCCACTATGTTTATTATATTGTTAGTTCAAGGCTGGATTACTATAATACAATTCATGTTGGCCTTAATCAAACTTCTATTTCCAACCTTCAACTTATGCTGCCCCCTTTGTAAAAAATACCTACAGGCTTGCACCCATTACCCCTTGTTCTTTACACTCTCGATTGGTTTCCAGTGCATTTTACAATTGATTTTAAAATTTTAATGTTTGTTTGTAAGGCCATTATTGGCCTGGCTCCGGCATATCTGTCTGAGATTTTAACCCTTCGCGAAAACGAACAGGTCACTGCGGTCAACCAATCAACTTGTTTTAGAAGTCCCAACATCATTGAATAGAATAGAATACACTGAGGGGAAATTTGTTATAGTGCTACAACCTGTTTCACAACACAAACATGGCACAGAAAAAAAAACATTCTAAAACCGACATAAAACCAACATAAAAACATAAACATAAGATCAACAAATCATCTTAGGACATGAAAGGAGAACATATAAGACTGGACAGACGATACAACATCTTAAATGGTTACTGTAATAATTAAAACGTACAATATGTAATTTTCTGCCGCTGGATGGAAAACACAGACTTTTTGATGACGTTGTGAAGTTGCGTGGAATCATGGGAGATATAGTTTTCATTGCTTAACACCATCGTCGATTAGAATCCATCTGTTCTAGCTTACCCATTCAAGTTTATTCCCGTTATGTTTAGTAACGTTTATTCGTGTCTTGCTAATAAACGAACACCAGTAATGTTTACAGAGACGTAGCGTTAGGGATGGCCTCTGTTCTGACTCGGGTGCCCTGGTCTGATATGGTCTATTTCCTGATGGTTCTAGAGTTAGGTGCTGACTGGGTTTGGATTGCTGTAATGATGGTGGCTGGCTGCTAGCTGGCTGGATGGGAACTAACATTAAAGGATAACTTGTGTGTTAGAATGTGACCAGTTTTAGCGCAAACCGCTAATTACCTTAAAACGCTAGTCGTCGGGGGACGGGTAAAAAGTCACTATTTCTACACCACTAACGAGGCTCAAAATAGCACCACAATTTTGAATATGCAGAGAGTTCTTCTTCGAAGGGAAGGAAAGAGGGAGAGTGGAGTTCAATGGAAGATGAGTGGGCAAGACAAAGAAAGACAAAAGCTCTTACCATGGTGGTGAGGATGTACTTATAGAAGGCTGACATCATCCCCAGCTCGTTCGCCTGCACGTCCCCAGAGAAGAAAATAACAAGAAACTAATGTTTGAAACAGGAAGTACACGGCCTCAAACAGAAAACACTAAAGTTTATAAAAAAAACTAACAAGGAACCATCTATTTTATATTCTCCCCCTCTGCACGCTGCAGTTCTTCCCAAAATTGGAGCCAATTATATTTTCGCCCTGACAGCCTGTGTCGGAGCGTTCCTGCTTCTTAAATAACACAAAACGGTGATTATGCGTCGGAATACATTATGCGTCGGAATACAACTACAGGATCTGTGAGCGGTGAAAAGATGTTCAGAAAAGTTTTGGGAGGTAATCATAAGAAGAATAATAGCTGAAAGAAGCCCAGTTTGTTCTGATGTAAAAAGACATCTTGATGTTTCGCTGTTATCTGGGTAAAATCTGTCCAAAAAATTGCTCTTAAGAAATTGTATTGTCTATTGTCCCCCCTCTATCCGTTAGACGAAACGTACGCCCATGGTCACAACTATACTATAAATAGGTAGAAAGTGCCGTGACAGTCATTCCCCGGCTGCAATGACGGTGCCGAGACTCAGAGAGCCGCCCGGATACGCTGACCAATCAGTGAAAACTGGGCTTTTTCGTGAGGTTCTCTTAAAGAGACAGGTGCTAAAACTGAGGGTTTTCAGACAGAAGGGGAATACAGGTATATTCAAAAAGAGAAAATAATGTGCCTTTTGAAAATTAAAGCATTTAAAACTGTTCTAAAAGACACCTAAAATACAACAACAAACCTAACAATTAGCATAGAATATGGGACCTTTAAGGTACGATTCGTGGTTTGAAACCAGAAAGGAACACCTGTCTCCTGTGTTAAAGTCTGCATGTCTGCTTCACACGGTTTGAAATCTGCTGGCACAAATGTTCAGCCAGGCTGGGATTAGAACTGGCAACCTCTCAGGGAAGAGCTCCAGACTGACTCCGTTATTAATCCATTAACCTTTCCTCACACTGAGCCCTCGTCTCTGAGGTGTTCTGTCTGCAGCCGCATGGTATGGTAAATAGAAAGACAAACATGGCAGAGTTACTGAGCGCTTTTTTATTTTGTATTCAGAACTCCTCAGACCCCCAAGGTTACCGGGCAGAGAGTGAAATTACAACCTGCCAAGAGCTGGTAGATTTACATAGTTTGGGGCTGTAAAGTCTGTCGACTCTACCGGCCAGTTTGGCAGCGAACCAACCCGCGTCTGAAAGTCCTGTGCTACTCTGCAACCACCGCAGGGAGAGAAACAGACAAGACGAAGCAGGAAATAAAGACGTTAGAGAAGCACGACGACGGCTCATGGGCCTTTTTTCTTAGCATAACAGAGTTTGCATTTCTCCTGCAAGCCTTTGGCTGTATGTGAATGCCAGTGTCATTTCGTAAAATGTGTATTGGCACTACAGTTCCCATTATGCTTTTGGGTATTCTTGATCAACGACGACTCGAATAGCCGCCGCCGGATGGCCCTTAACTTCCGCTCTCTCTCTGTGTGTTGCCGTTCTCAAACTCCCTTTGCTTTGAGAAACAACAACCAGAACCTTTGAGCCAGCGAGCTACACGCTGAAAATGGGAAGTTTCGAAGAAAATTTGGATGGTGCAACAAGGCATGCCTGCTGAGTTCTTTCAGGGAGCGATTGTAAAGATTTACAAAGAATATGTTTACGGTATTTCCTCTCTGTCTGGGACGTTTTGGGACCGATTGGTGGGATTGCTGTCGACGGAGTACACACAGAGATACACTGGTAAGAGCCAATGAGGTTTAACCATGTATCAGCTTATTTAAATAGCTCACGTTACTGTATTGTGTCAACAGTTAACTTCAGTTAATATTGTATGTGGCGTTTTCTTTTATCGGGGTGCAAATGTTCCACCAAAACAAGTTCCTTCCAGAGACTATTTAGCAGAGCCACCGTCGCTGCGTCCAGAGCTCAGCGCCGCCCCAAGACGACTGTGATTGGTTTAAAGAAATGGAAACGACCTGGGAGTGTTATAATCCAAATCACAATAGATTTTTTCTAAGCTTAACTTGTGGTTTGGGTGTCTAAACTTGTCTGTACCGGGCTCACAGTCATCTCTTGGCGGCTAAACACAACTACCAACTACCGCTGATACGACGGCATTCCATTGCTGGCATCACGGAGCTCTATAGCGGCTAAACACAACTACCAACTGCCCATAAAAGGAAAATAATATATAAATGTAGGCCTATATTTATATATACAGTATCTCACAAAAGTGAGTACACCCCTCACATTTTAGTAAATATTTGTAAACACTAAAGAAATGACACTTTGCTACAATGTAAAGTATTAAGTGTACAGCTTGTATAACAGTGTAAATGTGCTGTCCCCTCAAAATAACTCAACACACAGCCATTAATGTCTAAACCGCTGGCAACAAAAGTGAGTACACCCCTATGTTAAATTCCCATAGAGGCAGGCAGATTTTTATTTTTGTAAAAGAAAGAAATGTATTTCATGGATCCAGGACACTATGCATCCTCATAAAGTTCCCTTGGTCTTTGGAATTAAAATAGCCCCCCCCCCAACATCATCACATAGCTTTCACCATACCTAGACATTGGCATGGGGTATTTTCCATAAGATCATCTCTCACTGCAAATCAAACCAGCTATTAGGCTAACTGACATAAAACCATGCCAATCCGGTGAAGGGTATGTGATGATGTGATATATATATATATATATATATATATATATATATATATATATATATATATATATATATATATATATATATATATATATAAATAACGCTTTTGCGTTTCCTATCACGTTGGTAACTATGTGCTTTGTCCAAATGGTGTTGCCGTTGCTAGCTGTCAAAGATGGCGCCCGTTCTGCACACGCGCGACTCACGTTCGTGTTGACAAGGAGCAATAAAACCTTCGCCATCCTGACCTTCCGGAGGATGTGGTAGGAGATGGAGGCGTTGGCGTCGATGATGATGGTGGCCACTTTGTCATCCCGGATCTCCTTCAGCAGCGGGGTGGGGTCCAGGCTGTCGTCCAGCATCCGCACCGATAGTGTCTCCCTGGAGATCAGGAAGCGGTGGACCAGCTCCTCCAATCGCAGCAGGCCTACGGGGCGGAGTTAGGAATCAGTGGGGGTTTGTTAACGGTAGCACAGACGTTCATAAAAACAAGGATGTTAAACAAAAAAAACCTGGATACGGCATTTGAAACGGAGCCCTCGTTCATTCCTATGAGAGTTGCTCAGTGGCGCATAAAGGAGACGCATGTCCCTCCCCGAAAAAAAGACCGCTCCCAGACGCAATTAATTTCGGGAAAGAGACTTCAGATACAGTATTAGGGGACCACTAAGGTCTATATAAAAGAGACTTCAGATACAGTATTAGGGGACCACTAAGGTCTATATAAAAGAGACTTCAGATACAGTATTAGGGGACCACTAAGGTCTATATAAAAGAGACTTCAGATACAGTATTAGGGGACCACTAAGGTCTATATAAAAGAGACTTCAGATACAGTATTAGGGGACCACTAAGGTCTATATAAAAGAGACTTCAGATACAGTATTAGGGGACCACTAAGGTCTATATAAAAGAGACTTCAGATACAGTATTAGGGGACCACTAAGTTATATATAAAAGCATCCAAAAAGCAGCATGTCATGGGACCTTTAAATGATTGCTTCCACTTGGGAGAAGAAGAGAAAAAGGTTCCAGAAATTGATGGGGCTCATTAGAGACAAATAACTTCTCTTAAAAAAAAAAAAAAAAAAAAAAAAAAACTCCAGCTGCAATAAACAGAGACGGGGATGAAGGTGATTATATTTGAAAGTCCATTAATTTGACATTCTATGTCCATAAAAATATCTTAGTTAACCCTAACCCTCTAGTTATGTCTATTGCAGTCGTAAATACATTCAGAGGGAGATTTTTTTAGTTCAAAAGTAAATGAGAAAGTTGCCTTTTTGAAAGTTTTCCTGGGCAACTTTTAGAAAAAGGCTGCTGCTCTTGCATCAGCTCGGTTTTTAAGACTCTCTCCTAGTCCGGCCCTGACCGACGCAGCCGGCGTGTCTCGTCTAATCGCCGCCATAAAGCATTCATCGCGCCGCGGCAGGGTTTAACTGGCGGACGGCAACGTTCACGACAACGCGCGGACCCCGTTAAACACCGGCGTTAACCAGGCGAGGACGCGGTTAAAGGCTGAGAGCGAGAGCAGGAGAGCGTTGAAATGGTGAGTCGGGTGCAGCCCAGTCGGGTGGAAAAAACAAGAGAGATCGATGAAGGCAAAGCGGAGGGGATTAAAGAGAAAGTAGCAAAGTAGAGAAAAGAAGCAAAAAGGACAGAGAAAAGGAAAGGGAAGAGAACTGGAGGAAACCAAAGGCCACGCCAAGCATTTCAAACTTTCACACCCAAAATCAGTTCCTGCGATCGTTGATTGAGTTCAAATTTGGTGAACTTTGACACGTGACTTTGCACTTTTGTTGGACGTATAGATCCAGGAGGGAAGGTGTAAACGGAGAACACAACCACAACAGAAAATCTGCACCAAGGCTGAATTTCGGGAACGAGACTTCAGATACAGTATTAGGGGACCACTAAGGTCTATATAAAAGAGACTTCAGATACAGTATTAGGGGACCACTAAGGTCTATATAAAAGAGACTTCAGATACAGTATTAGGGGACCACTAAGGCCTATATAAAAGAGACTTCAGATACAGTATTAGGGGACCACTAAGGTCTATATAAAAGAGACTTCAGATACAGTATTAGGGGACCACTAAGGTCTATATAAAAGAGACTTCAGATACAGTATTAGGGGACCACTAAGGCCTATATAAAAGAGACTTCAGATACAGTATTAGAGGACCACTAAGGTCTATATAAAAGAGACTTCAGATACAGTATTAGGGGACCACTGAGGCCTATATTAAAGCGTCCAAAAAGCAGCATGTCATAGGATCTTTACAAAAACGCTGAAATAAAAACGCCTAAAAGAAAGGGTTACAAAAAGTTGTAAAAAACAGCATGCTTCCATTTTAGCATATTAGTATATGTTAAGAGTTAGAGTTTCCATCAAGGCAGAATAATAATAATTTGCAGACAGACTCACACTCTGCCTTGGCGCAGACGAGGCTGGCCATCGGGTAGCCGAAGGAGCGCAGGATGGAGCCGATGGCCAGGCTCAGGTCCTCGTTACTCGGGTACAGGGTCACCGAGGCGAAGCGAAGGTACGGCAGCTTCGGGGTTTCCTCCGGACCGATCTTCACGTGAGGGATCTGCGGGCATGAGGGAGGAGGAAGAAGAATTATTAACCCTCCTGTTGTCCTCGGGTCAAATCTGACCGATTTTAAAAAAGAGTTTCTACATCAGAAATGTGGTATTTTTTCAACCAAATTTGTAAAACAACGCTCTTCTCAAGTTAAATGAATGATCAGTTCACTACTTTCATTGAATGTGGGTGTGTTATTCAATTTCATAGCATGTGAAGAAAAATTTATAATATAGACGGTTGAAAAACGTAGGAAAACAATGTCAGAAAAGCTGAAAAAAAACGTCAAAAAAGCGCAGAAAAATATTCAGACAAATCAAAACATTGGAATTGTTTTTTTTTTTTTTACATTTTGACACAAAAAAAAAAAAGTTGCATGGTCGTCGGGGAAGACAACACAAGAAGAAACAAGGAAAGAAAGATAAAAGGAAAGGAAAGGAAAGTTTTCTTTGGGCCAATCGTTACGTGAGGGATATGCGGGCACGAGGGAGGAGGAAGAAGAATTATTAGGAAGGAAAGGGAGAGGAAAAAAAAGAAAAGGTACTCTAAAAGAGAGGAAAGAGGAAGACAATCAAAAGGCAAGGAAACTAAATGAAAAGCGAGGAATGGAAAGGAGAAGAAAGAAGGAAAAGATTGCTAAAGGGGAAAAGGAGAGATAACGAGAGGTGATGACATCAAGGGAACAAATGTTTTTTTTTTTATGAAAACCATCAAACCTCGCAGGCTTTACAGAGCGTTCCGATAAGAGAAAGCTTTAATCAGACTCCGACGCTCGCTGATAACCGAGTCTTTGTTCACTTTCAAGAAATAATATCTGAGAAAAAGGGGGGAGCGAAGCCTGGATCACCGGCGGTATTAGAAAAGTGATGCGTGCAGAAAGCACAGCGAGAGGTTGTGGTCACCTCCGCTCAGATGAAAACATTCATATCAAAGGGATTTATGGAGGGTTTTTTTAAATACTGTGTTTATTGGTTTTCAGAATACAAGATTAACAGATGTATGCAATGCAAATAACCATTTGTTTTCTTTTTTTTAAGGTGAAAATGAAATGAAAATCTGAGAAAATAAATAACAAAATAGACGAGTATACACATACATATAGTATACATACATTAATATAGTATAATGAATAAAATAAATAAATAATTAAAAAAAATTAAAAAAAATATTAAATTAAATAAAAAATAAAAATAAAAATAATAATAATAATAATAATAATAATAATAATAATAATAATAATAGTTGCTTACCAGTTCAATAAGAAAGGATTAATTGATGTGATGTAAAAAAAAAAAAAAAAAAAAAAATAGATAGGTATCTGGATACACCTACAATGACAACGACCAGGGACTAATAATCACATGAGAGGAGATTTAAAGCTTAGATTCAGCATGGACTATAAAAGGACCCCATATTTTCTCAAATTTAAAGGCATGGCCTCGCAGTATTAATCTTAATTTCTCCAGTTTCAAGTGCTGCATTAAATCTCTTAACCAGACAACATAACAGGGAGGCTGTGGCTTTTTCCCGTTAAGGAGAACCAATCTCCGTGCTGATTTATGGAGTTTTCAAGAGAAGAAAAGAAAGAAAGAAGAAAACCTAGCAATTTAGCATTATTTTCTAAATCAAAAGGGCCAAAGTCCAGGAAGGGAAAGATGATAAGGGTTCATCCTCTGGGGAGCATTAGTATCATCTCAGCTGTCTGCCAGGGCTATATCCAAAGTTTTTCATGATATTTGATAATAGAACGCCTACAAATCTGTGCATCGTTTGGGAAAAAAAAACATGATAGTTTCCATCCTGTAGAGCCGACATCCCATTTTATATCAAAAAGGTTTTCCTCATTCTGAAACCACAATACAGCAAAAGAAAAAAGCATAAACAGCATTTCTTGAAACCAGAGCTGGGCAATATATCGATATTATATGGATATCGTGATATGAGACTAAATATCGTCTTAGATTTTGGATATATTTATATCGTAATATGGCATAAATGTTGTCTTTTCCTGGTTTTAAAGGCTGCATTACAGTAAAGTGATGTCATTTTCTGAACTTACCAGACTGTGTTAACTGTTCTATTATTTGCCTTTACCCATTTAATTATTATATCCACATTACTGATGATTATTTATCAAAAATCTCATTGTGTAAATATGTTGTGAAAGCACCAATATTCAACACTACAATATCGTTGTGGTATCGATATCAAGGTATTTGGTCCAAAATATCGTGATATTCGATTTTCTCCATATCGCCCAGCATTTCTTGAAACCTATATTTTTTTATTCTGGAGTAGGAGTTCACAGAATGAACGGCAATATTTCCCCAGTGATGGGACGTTTGCTCCTTTTTGTTTCGCCGTTCTACTCAGAGAGACTGAGGGGACGTGATACAACGCTGAAGTTATTTTAAAACTCTAAAAGATTTGGTGCGTTTGAGAAAACATTGGGGGGGTCTGGAGCCCCAGAAGCTCCGCCCCCTGGTGCTGAGCTGACTGGCACGATGAACAACTTGTACGTTAAAGAGTCAGAGAGCTTTTCCCGTTAACGCGGCTGTATGTAACTTCCAGTTTGTGTTGATTCTAGCGGCCCCTTTGGACAAACGCGGTAGTGTTTGTCTTTGTTTACCACACCTGAATAAAATACCACCACACCTGAATAAAATAGACAAGAAGTCTATTTTATGCAAATGCGGAGCGATGCGACAAAGCGACAGCCAATCGGAGTGAAGGGGCAGCGTGACGTAGGTCAGTGGCTCGAGCCGAAGAAGATAATTCAAGATGGCGGAAAACGCTTCAGGAAATCGTATTTATGTACATATCGGATATGTTTGGCATTTTATCTCATATATTTTGTTACTTTTATCGAGAAATAAATAGTAAGCCAAAAAAAAAAAAAAAAAACACCAACCAAAATGTCCACGCTAAATGGAAGGGGGACATGATTTAATGTTGGCTACTGACGTACAACCACATTGCGCATTGTAAAGTTATTTTATGAATAAAATAGACATATTACATACGAGTTGAACCTTAGTTGTTCTTCATTTAATTTCCTTCTTTCCTGTGATGGCCCTGCCCCAGTATCAGCCATAACTACAATAGATAACTTCTAAAATAACATTAAAATATAATTAGACCTCTATAAAGAAATATCCTCCTTCCTTTTACCTGGCTCAACTGGCTGGATACACTAACACAGGCTCTTCTGGTGTAACAAAGAAATCTGTGACCCGTCAGAATGTGTTATTGTAGTGCCGTCTACCTACTGCAAATCATTCTGTGAAAAAAAATCAGACCCGGGCAGAGGCCATACTAAAAACTACATAAAAATAGCGTTCTTTTTATTTAAGAGCATTCAAATATAAAATATAATAAATGACAGCTTCAGAAACATTAAAAAGTTACATACAGGTATAGTTACCTTCAATTTTTAGAGACGCCGAGAGTTTGAAAGCTCAGTTTCACTTTAAAGCTCCACAGAAAATGAATGACAAACTGAAAAATGAATCACATCAGTGGCGAACGGAGAATCAGGCCAGAGGCCAAAAATGTCCCGCGTGACCCACCGCTCTGCGATTTCACCTGAGCTCATGGCCTGCAGAGTTTGGGATGGTAAACTGTAATTAGCTCGGCTGAGCTTCACTCTGATATGTAGAGCTTATTTTAAATCCAGAGCAAAGAATTCCAATAATATGAGCCATGTCAGGCAAAGGGAGAAGATATCTGGATGGTTAGAGGCTTAGAGACGAGATGGAGATGGCAAGAAAACGCTTGAACAAAAGTTAAACCCTTTAAAATCCATCAAAGATGGCTGGGTAATTTTCAGGTTTTGTCAACCTGGACCTTATTTTCCTATGTTTTTGTGTCTAAGTGACTGATGGGAACAACTATCTTTGAAATTGGTCCGGTATTACGCCTGAATGCTGTGCCCAGCAGCCACAGACTGGGCTGCAATGTAACTCTATGGGGCAAATGTGCATCGTCAATTAGTTTTTTTTTGCCACTGACAGGCTCAGAAGTGTCTGACAACATTATGGAAAGGATCTCTTCAGATATGATTTAGATTTAAGACTATTATATAGCATTTTCAGGATTATATTTGCATTTTGTGTTTGTACAAGAACATGTTTACATGCTTCAATGTTTAAAAAACACTATTTTTCTCACACTGCCCATGGCTGCTGCACCTGTATTTATCCCTCTGTATGATACGCTCTGTTGGAGTGCCTGTCTCTTTAGTCCCTCCTCCCATAAAAGGGTTATGGTTTATGTGGAAATCACAAATAAAGGCTTTTAAACCAAGTATTACACAACCAGACATGTCCCAGCAGTAAAGTGACCGGAATTTGGGAGAAATGACCAGCACTGGCCAAAATTACAGATATGTCGCGTTAGCATGTGGCTACTTATTAGTTAGCAGTATGCTAACGTTAGATTTTAGTGGAACGAAGCAGCACTTCCCACCGTCAAAAATCGCAGATAAAGGCTTCTGAACCAAACACTACCCAATCGGACATGTTTCAGCAGTAATGCGACCCGGAATTGGGGAGAATTTAACAAAATTGGCCGCCCAGGCGACATTGTTTACGCCATTAGCCATGTAGCTACTATTTAGCCATGAATATAGCTTTCTATAAACACTTAGCAAATGAAACAAATACTATATAAACAGATAATGTTTCAGGAGTAATGTGACCCGGAATTGGGGAGAATTTAACAACACCGGCAGCCAAGATGACATATTTTTAACAGCATTAGCATGTAGTTACATAGGATAATGTTAATGCCGCAGTGGCTTAAAAAAAAAACTCCTGTCCTGCGTACTTGGAACAGATGACCAATCATATAGAAGGCCAGCTTAAAGTTGTGTAACACTTAGCCGAGAGTAGAAAAAACTGTTGAAACCGGAGCGATCAGAATAGTTGGAAATCTGTCAATTTTAGCTCACAAGGATTTGTCTAAAATACGTTTGCCTCAATATTTGAAGTTTTGGCCAAGTTTATCATGAACATCCAACATTATAACATTGTTGATATGACAAAAAAACACAGAAAAGCATAATATTTCCCCTTTAAAACCTCTTTGAGACCTTTCTGTTTAACCAGAAACAGCTCTGAGGTCGCTAGCGCTAAACCCACCAGACTCCATTAAAAAAAAAAAAAACGTTTAGCGTGCATAGAGCCAACATATTTTCACATGTAAATCAGTAAACTGTGTGTGTATTTCAAGCAACACTAGAGTTCTCTTGTTTTTGTCGACTTGAATGAAGTGTATTTTACGATGCTTAAATTACTGTTTATTTACATGGAGCCTGGTGGGTTTAGCAAACGCAATTTCACGGATGTTTTTATGTTTAAAAAAAGGATCTTAATCTTTAACAGAAAGATCGACCTCATTAGAAATCCTTTCCATAATGTGAGCCTGTCAGTGGCAAAACGAGCACTTTTGTGAAGGTAAATACAAGCTGAACATTTGCCCTATTAACTTACATTGTAGCTCGTAACGCTGACTGTCGACCGCAGCGATTTTGCTTAATACTGAAAATAGGGTCCAAGTTAACAAAAAAGAAAAACGGTAGTTACCCTTTAAGATCTGAGGTTTTATGTTGTTAGAGCCAGATGTGACTCACCTCTTTCTCCCCACAGATGTGACTGATGGTGGACCCAGAGGCGGGGCTGGAGGCGGGACCAATCACTGAGACCACGCCCTTCGTCAGGATTTGACACACTGAGAGAGAAAAACAGCACGAGAGGAAAAAAAACCAAACAAACGGAGAAGTTAAAGCTGCAAGAAATGAATTTCTGCCACTTTGGGTCAGTGGAAACCAGTAGTGAACACATCATCAAGGGTTGCTTATTTTGAAACCTATATCAGAAATATAGGTTTCTTTCTAACAAATTGTCAAAAGAAATAACGTGGATGGTTCCATACAACCATTACTCTTCACAAGTCAAATAAACGATCAGTTCACTACTTTCGCTGAATTTGGGTGTTTTATTAAATTTTATAGCATTGATAACAAGTTAACAAAATTGATAAATGAGCATTGAAAAAGTGACAAAAAGCTTCAAAAACATGGGGAAAAGAAACGTAAAAAAAAACGACAATAACATCTGAAAAAGTGAGAAAAAAAACGTAGAAAGAAAATGACAAAAACATCAGGAAAAGCGACAAAAACTTCAAAAAGGTGACAAAACCACTGGGAAAGGCAACAAAAATGTCAAAAAAAGACAACCAAAATGTCTAAAAAATATTTGAATTTAAATTTTGACCCAGGAAAACTAAAAGTTACATGGTGGACACGATGAAATACCTGCTGTCGCCCGATTTTCTCTTTTGTCTGTTGTGTTGTTAAATTGGGCCACTTTTGTGACCTGTACATGGCTCTAACACCATTGTTAAGTTTGCAGACCATGAGACGGCCTACAGGGAGGAGGTCCAGCCCCTATCGTTGTGGTGAACTGACAACAACCTGGCTCTCAACACCAAGAAGACCAAAGAGCTCATTGTGGACTTCAGGAAGTCTGAAGCTGACACACACACCCCCACCCTCATCAACGGGACTGAGGTGGAGCGTGTCACCAGCTTCAAGTTTCTGGGTGTTCCCATCCCTGAGGACCTCTCCTGGACCCTCAACGCCTATATCCTGATCAAGAAGAACCCCTACCCTAATTTGCTCTACCCCACCCCACACATACTGTTCTATTTATTTATTTACAGATATACATACTGTAATTACACCTATACGTAGCCATATTCTACTGCTCTTCATACTAATCACCGTGTACATACTTATTCTTATTCTCTTATGTTACCACACTGCACATAGCTGTACATACTGTCTATATGGCTCATTCAGTATATCCATATTTATTCTGTTTTACTTACTATATATTCTTTTAATACAATGCATATATCTATATCTATATTATTTTTACTACTAGTATATTGTCACTGCCACCACATTGCACATATCTGTTCATGTTGTTCATACATTGTTTATTACATAACCATATTTATTCTGCGCCTATTACAGTGCAATATATTTATTGTCCTGCCTATGCACCACCTGTATTTACTTTTTATATCACATTGCACTTTTTTTTGCACTTCTGGTTGGACGCAAACTGCATTTCGCTGTCTTTGTACTTGTACACTGCACAGTGACAATAAAGTTGAGTCTAATCTAATCTAATCTTTTGGGGGCGGCGGATGCGACATACCCTCTTCACTCGTTATGACGAACTTTAGCATTCAATATAAGCTGCTTCGGTGCCTTTCGGAGGAGAACATGAGACGGGTCGAAATCAGGTTTTTTGAAAAACTTATTTACACATTTACACATCCAGCAGTTACGGAGGAACAATATCATTCATTTGGAATCGTCTTTGTGTCTACGTGATGAATGTAAGCCCAACATTCACTCTCTTTTACCTCTGTTTTTGGTCTCTACCAAGGGAAATGTCTGCCTCTTTAGCTGCTAAATGCTCCAATATGTTCACCAGCTACTCCCTAACTGTGTCTGTCTGCTGTTTGCTGCTAACCAGGTAGTACACAGTGGCTTTTTTAAATAGCTTTGTCTCTGAATATGTCGCTCAATCCGAGGGGCGGGATAAACGGTTGTCTTTCAAATTCCCTCTGCACGCAATAGGATAGCGCTACAACCAATCAGAGCAATGCTAGTTGATAGATTCAACTTTTGCCGTATCCGGTCGGCAAACCTCGGAACACATCTTCCTTTTTTTAAGAATGACTTCAGTGCCGTTCTTTGTTCTTTTCTCAAAGAAAAGCTCAACTCCAAGTCGTCGTTATGTCAAGCCTGCCCACCTACTCTATATGCGATGTGATTGGCCTGACTAGAGTTTGGTTTTTCCTGCTCGCGAGCCAATGGAGAGTTGCTAGACGACCGTGGCTGCAAATTACATTTGCCGCCACTACGGTGCGTCTAGGTTTTTAGGCAGCGAGTAGTATGAAAGACCGAAAATTTGTGTAAGGAGATTGGCTGGCGTGGTGGATGGGTCAGACAACACAGGACATTCACCCAGGAGACCAGTGTTTGTGTCCTGTTCTTGTCCGGTGTTCACTGAAGACTACATTTTGTAATCCCACCCACCATCCTTTCCTAAACCTGTTCTCGTGCGTACATTTTGTAAATGACGCCAAATCGGGCCCCACCCAGAGCGTCAAAAAGTGACGCCAAGAGTCCCGACCAAGTGTGAATGAGTTTAGAGACCAACTGCGTCCGACTGAGACGCTAAAGGAGGCTTTTTGCATCACTAACAAACGCCAAAGGGAGTGAGAATTTGTTGGACAGATAAACAATGAACGGAAATTAAAGCTCCGTAAAGCAGAGGGGAGCTGCAACGAACTTAACCAATCAGAAGTTAGGGCAGCTCAAGTAGATCAACTAAGAGACCCAGAGCATAAAGCAACCAGACACCCCTATGCTCTATTTTTTTTTTTTTTTTTTAACAGGTACAAGAAAAAAGGAACACATAACACCTGTCTTGGCCTCTCTTCTTTGGCTTCCTGTACATTTCAGGATTGATTTTAAGATGTTATTACTTGTCTCGAAGGCTCTAAATGGTTTGGCCCCTTTCTATCTGGCTGAACTTTAAGGTCGACCAACCACTTGCTTTTTGATGTACCAAAAGCTTGGCTAGAAAGTAGAGAGGGTCGAGCTTTTGCCGCCGGTGCTCTCATCCCCTGGAATAGCCCTCCACTGTGTATTCGAGAGGCACAGACGATATATACTTTTAAGTCCCTGCTAAAAACACACCTTTTTACTCTGGCCTTTGGTCCCTAGCTGAGTCTGGGCGTCAAATGTCTTTTAAAGTGCTCATATTATGCTTTTTGGATTTTTCCCTTTCCTTCAATGTGTTATATATCTTTTTTGTGCACGTTATAAGTTTACAAAGTGAAAAAGCCCAAAGTCCACCCCAAAGAGACTTACCATCTCCAACAGAAAACACTGTTCACCAACTGCTCCAAACAGCTCTACTGTAGTCCAGCCTTTACTTCAGAGACAAACGAGGGTCACTTTGTAACACACGTTTAATAACGGGTAATGAGCTGCCAGAACTTTTTCTGTTAGGATATTTTACGGATTAATTTGTGTAGTTTAAGAACGGTACACAAATAAGTGATTTAATTAAGGTAATGATGGGATAGTACCTTGATCAATTGATTGTTGGGCAAATGTTTTTGGATTTTGAAGATGTTTTCTTTTATGGTTCTTTTATGGTACGTTTGCATTACTTTATAAGGAATATTTTGTAATTAACGATGGGTAAAGGTATGGACTTTTGAAAAGCATTTTGCTTCTTCCTGCTCACTTTTACGTTTTAATGTTTATTCTTTTGTATGTTGCTGTTCGAAATGAACTATTCATTGTTTCTGTATGAACAGATCATTATGACATAATGCATTGTTTGTACTAGGGCTGGGCAATATATCAATATTATATTGATATTGTTATATGACACTAGATGTTGTCTTAGATTTTGCATATCTTAATATTGTTAAATGGTAGGTTTTGTCTTTTCCTGGTTCAAAAGGCTGCATTACAGTAAAGTGATGTCATTTTCTGAACTTACCAGACTTAGGAGCTGTTCTATTATTTTATTTTAATAACTTAGTAATTATAACCACATTATTGATGATTATTTATCTGAAATATTTCTGTACGAGCGGATCAACACGACGTATGTTGTTTACTGCGTCATTTGTACTGTACAATTTGTGCCAATTTGTGTGTGTGTGTGTGTGTGTGTGTGTGTGTGTGTGTGTGTGTGTGTGTGCTGCTCTGACAACATTAACCCTTGTGTTTTCCTCCCGTCGACCATGCACTAGTTGTCCTCCCGGGTCAAAATTGACCCGGTCTGTTTTGCCAGTTTATAAAGCATGAAGTATAAATTATCACCCAATTCTGTGTTACATCTTCTTAACAACTTCTTAACAACTTCTTTCCACTAATTTTACACTTATTTTTTTATATATGGTCAAAAAAACGCATTTATATCAAATTATACCTAATTTCTGAGTAAAAAAAAGCTGAAATTATGAATTATTTTGACTAACAGTTGAGATCAATGGGAACATATGTTGATGGATTATCACGGACAAGTATAAGTCAAAGTTTAGTGAAAATACTGTTTTGAAACTATTTCAATTTTTTTAATGGCAGCCAATAATCCCACTTGTTGTCCTCGGTCTGTTTTGGCTATTAATAAAGCATAAAGTATGAATTATCACCCAATTCTATTTTACACCTTCTTAACAACTTCATTCCAACTCATTACCACTAGTTTTACACTTATTTTTGGAATTTATGGTGAATAAACTTAATTTACATGAAATAATACCTAATTTTAGGGGTAAAATAAGCATAAATTATGAATTATTTTCATTATAGTTAAGATCAGATGAACCTATGTTTGTGGATAATCACTGACTGGTATATGGTAGTGATTAGTCAGGATATGGTTTTGAAACCATTTTATTATTTTGAATGGCAGCCAGTAATCACACCTGGTGTCTTCCTGGGCAAAAAGTGACCTGATCTGCTTTGCATGTTTATAAAGCATAGGCAATTATAATTAATCACTCAAATCTGTGTTACCACTTTTATTCAACTTCATTCCAATTCATCTCAACTAGTTTTACACTTATTCTGTTCTTTTTATGGTCAACAGACCTCATTTACATAAAATTATACCTACCTTCTGAGTAAAATCAGTTGAGATCTGAGATATTGAGAAAGTTGTGTTGGATTAATGGCTGGCATGTGACAATTATTATATTCCCAGGTTAAAATTAACGAATGCAATTGCATTCACTAACAAAGGAGAGCTACCAAAAAGGAAAAAAATAATTTACGGAAACTTTACTTGGCCCCTTTTAGGAAAAGACACATCAAAGGTGTTATAACAACAAGTTTACAAAACTGTAGTTTGAAGTTGTGTCTGTATGTTTGTATTTGTGTGTGTGTGTGTGTGTGTGTGTGTGTGTGTGTGTGTGTGTGCGTGTGTTTGTGTGTGTGTGTGTTTGTGTGTGTGTACATACGCGCACATGTCTGTGTGTGCATGTGTGTCTGTGTACATTTTTATGTCAGGACAGCTCAATAGTGTGATATATTGCAGGTCTCAGCTGTTTCTGAGTGTGTGTGTGTGTGTGTGTGTGTGTGTGTGTGTGTGTGTGTGTGTGTGTGTGTGGGCACGCATGTGCGTGCGTGCATGTGCACGTCTGCATGTGTACATGTGTGTCTGTGTGTGTGCGTGTTCATCTGCTGAAAAGAACAGTAGTGCGATCCACTGCAACGTGTGTGTGTGTGTGTGTGTGTGTGTGTGTGTGTGTGTGGGCATGTGTGTGTGTGTATGCATGCGTGTGTGTGTTTGTGTGCGTGCGTTCATGTGCTGAAAAGCACAATAGTGTAATCTTTTGCAGGTCTCAGCTACTGTGTGTGTGTGTGTGTCTGTGTGTGTGTGTGTGTGTGTGTGTGTGTACTGTATGTGTGTGTGTGCACACAAGCATGTGCACGTGTGTGTGTGTTCAAATCATAATGATCCATTGCCAAATTTCAGTATGTTGTGTTTGTGAGTGTGTGTGTGTGTGTGTGTGTGAATGCATGTGCGCGCACACACGTGTACATGTGCATGTTTGTTGTCCATGTGTGTGCGTGTGTTTGGGTGCATTTCCATGTGCTGGAAAGCACAATAATGTGATCAATTACATGAGGTAGTTCTCAGCTGCTGTTTGTATGAATGTGTGCGTTTGTGGGGGTGAGGGGGGTGAGGGGGTGTATGTGTGTGCATGTGTGTGGGGGTGTTTGTGTGTCTTCGCATGTGCATTCATGTACGTGTGTGTGTGTTCATCTGCTGTTGAGCGCAAAAGTGCCCCATTGCACCACCGGGTCAAAATTGACCCGGGAAGAACACAAATGCCATAAAATTAAATAAAACACCCAAAATTCTATGAAAGCAGTGATCATTAATTGTTCTTGTGAAGAACTTAATTGGGAACCACCCATGCTATTTTTGGTTAATTTGGTTGAAAGAAACCCATATTTCTGATAAAGAAACTTTGAAAACGGGTCAAATTTGACCCGAAGACGACACAAGGGTTAATTGGCGCTCCGAAGGGAAGTCTCTTTTCCCGCCGCCGGCAGTTGGTAATTGATAAACATACAGCAGCTGCTGGTGGTGCAGAACGCCGCGAGCTCTCCGGTCACGATGACCTTGCCCCACAGGCCGACGCTACACGCTCAGAATGTGTAAAACACCGCCATCATCCATCTGGATGTCTGCACCCGTCGTGTTTCAAGCAGAAAGTCATCGAGTGCGATGATGTGATTATATTCATAATAAACAGAATGAATTACATCCAAAATGAAATAAAGCATAATTGTCCTGCATGGCGGAAAACTGCCTTTGGCCCATCACAGGCAGTTCATTAAACCATAAACACTGACAGTATGGACAGGGGCATAAAGTAAATAGGTTGGGGCGGGGGGGGCGTTAGTGGAACCATTTTTCCATACGCGATACTTTAGAAGCGATTTGGTCAGTGCCTAAAAAGTATTGCATTCAGTAGCCAGGCCTACCCGGAAGCAGGACCTTCTTCCTGTATTTACTTTCTTGCTCCCGCCCTAGACACATGTGACCAAGAAGCACTGGTAGTGATGCATTATGGTCCGCATGAATTTTTCTATATGTGAAACGAAACCGAACATCATCAGTCATATGGGAACATAGAGTTCAGGTTTAAAAATACCAAAGATACCTTTTAATGTTTAAGGGAGAACAGCAATTGGATTCCGATTCTCCTTCTGTACTGTCTTTTATGTATTGGTTATTGCGTTTTATGTATTTTAAAGGCCCATCTAGGGACGGGGGATTGCAAATTTCCTTCGGCTATAAATGCTGTGGTGTGTGGCATAGGTTTATGCTACATACTTGCTACATCCTTGACTTGCCTTAACTAAGGACTCCACTTGACTTGACATAACCTGTGACTTCGAGACTTGGACCAAATGACTTGAGACTTACTTGGTACTTGAGCAATGACGACTTGGTCACAACACTGCCTTTAAGCACCTTTAAAGGGTGACTACTTTTTTTTTTTTTAACCTGGACACTATGTTCCTATGTTTTTGTATCTAATTGACTGATGGGAACAACAATCTTTAAAATTGGTCCAGTATTGAGCGAGATCACTGCAGTCGGCAGTGGTGAAACAAGCTACAATCTAAGTTAAAAGGGCAATTGTCCAGCTTGTATTTACCTTCACAAAAGTGCTGTTTTTGCCGCTGACAGGCTCAGATTAATATTCTTAGTGCCTGACAACATTATGGAAAGGATTTCGAAGGAGGTCGATCTTTCTGTTAAAGAGTAAGATCCTTTTATTAACATAAAAAAACATCTGTGAAATTGTGTTCGCTAAACCCACCAGACTCCATGTAAATAAACAGTAATTTTAGCATCGTAAAATACACTTCATTCAAAGTCGACAGAAACAAAATAAAACTGTGAAAAGCCGTTTTGGGTCGTCTTTCCCCTTTTCCAACAATCACAACTCTAGTTTTGGTTGAAATAAATACAGTTTACTGATTTACATGTGAAAATATGTTGGCTCTATAGATGCTAAAAGTATTGCCTTTTTAAATGGAGTCTGGTGGGTTTAGCACTAGCGACTTCAGAGCTGTTTTTCGTTAAACAGAAAGGTCTCAAAGAGTTTTAAAGGTCTATCTCTGAAGGAATCCTTTCCATAATGTTGTCAGACACTTAGAATTAGCTTGTTTCCGACTGTAGCGATCTCGCTTAATACTGGACCAATTTCAAAGATTGTTGTTCCCATCAGTCACTTAGACACAAAAACATAGGAAAATAGGGTCCGGGTTGAAAAAAATGGTAGTTACCCTTTAACTCTTCATTGTACAGCCTGTTTGCTCTCTGGTGCGACGCCCCGATGAACATGTGTGGTATTTAAATTACAGGTTTACTGAGCCTGGGATAATCATCTGCACCTGCTGCACTACTGTTAAATTCATGTTGAGGCTACATTGCTCTGGCCTCCTCACACATAGCGCTTCCTGAAGTTTACCTTCACTGGAATTGTCAGAGTGAAGAGCAGCTGCACACGTTCAGGTATTGAAGAAGATGAAGGAGATGACGGAGACTTACTGGTGTCAGTGGTGTCGTACTGGGAGTCCGTCTGCAGCTCGTAGACGTCCACCTCCACCCTCGCCTGGGAGGAGCCCTCCATCAGATTGTTGATGTTCTCCCTCGCCAGAGCCAGCGCCAGACGCTCGCCACGACCACACGCTGACTGGTCATCCAAAATGGCCGCTGGGCGGAGAGAAGGGTTCAGAAATGAAGAATGTGTACAGATGAGTTCACTTTACCAACAGACCGGCCATACCTGGGGTTATGAGGTTTTAGTTGAAGGACATCCAAGGAAAATCCAAGGGAAAGGTTGATGTAAAAGATGTAAAATGACTCAAAACCATAATTGGTGGTGTTTTTTTAGACCCTCAAAATGTGTCATGTCTTAAGTGTCTCATTATTTCAGACTAATTACAATCTTCTCTAGGGATGCATCGATCCGACTTTTTCAGTGCCGATACCAGTACCTGGGCGTTGGGTATCGGCCAATACCGATCCAATACCAGTGTTTATTTAATAAGCTGTAGGCTATGCCTCAACTTTATGTAAGTGACTGGGATTGTAACATGAATTTCAAAACTCCGACCAACTGTCTGTCATGTCATGCGCTTTAACATCAGCAACATCCAATCCAATCACTCCTTCTGGTGGCTGCCTGCACTTGACATGAATTTCAAAACTCTGCATCAAAATTATTTCATTATTTTTATTCAGAAACTCAACTGTCTGTCTTGTAAACCCGAAAATACAAATAAAAAATCATTAAAATCATGAACTCAAGTGATGAAGGGAGCTGGCTGCAGCACGACTCAATTAAAAACCACCATGACAACTTTTTAATGTTCAATCAGACTAGAACTACTCGAGAGTTTGCTTTTGAGACTTTTGCTCTAATAAACTGCTTGGATTTTTCCTGTCTGGTCACCCTAAAGGCAACAGCATTACGAGGTGCACCTGAACGCACCATGATGTCCCGTTGGAGCCCGCATTTTTACCTTTTGTTGTTTCTTGGGAAGGCAACATGATGCCACACCTGGAACTTCAGGGAAGCAGGAGGCTTTTGCAGTTTTCAAACACAAGTATAAAAGCCGAAAACTGCAGATAGTTGTCATTTTCTATAGCTATATTATCCTCTAAAATACTTGATTGTTCATATTTGCGATGTTTTCCATGGTTATTTCAGGGCGGGCAACTATTTTTGTTGTTGTTTGGTGGGAGAAACTTTTCATTCAACACACTTCACACCCATCTCTGCATTAGCATTTTCTTTTGCCCTACAGCTACAAATACTCTGACAGCCAGTGGGCTATTTATATGCATCTCCTCATCCCGAAGACATTCAGATGGCAGTTGTCCTCAGTTCCTTACACACCTTCTTACGAACACATGCGTTGAACATTTTTCCTTGTTTTGATGGTATTTTTGGACAAACGACAGCTGTTCAGGATGCTGCGTTTGGAAGCTAAGTAAACAGAACATGGTTTGACAAATGTATCAGTGTAGAAAATTATGGAAATGTGACGAAACCTGAGATCCTACATTCTAGACGTTGTGTAAGTGATACACTTATATTTTCACATATGTAAGTCACGACTGCAATTGAATGATTATTTCTATGGTGATGTGCAGTTGAATAACGATCATTTATCGGTTTAGAACGATACGTATTTCCACTTGTCACAATATACTTAAAGTTACAATATCAAAGATCTCCGTTTTGTCTTATAATCAGCACTTATGGCGATCAGCGGCAATCGCAGGCGTGTTTTTGGATCTCACTTTCACTTGATTTTGAAGTTTCATCGTATGTAGTCATCGCATTTGTTCGGCCATAGTAACAGTTTACTCTCAAAGCTCGCAGAGACTGCAAAACTGTACACTGCATTACACACAAGCGAGTTAAAGAGCATGTCAAATTAAGTGTATGCTATATTTAGAATATTTTCACCACTTTATGTCTGTCAAACTGCCAATTCTCTATGTTCTCTTCAAAGCCACGAGACTCCTTTGAGAGAAAAAAAACAGTTTTTACCTTGCAGGACATAGGAGTTGCTGCTCTAACCTGCTGCCTCTGTCGGGTAGTTAGTTTGTTAGTTTTGTTAGTCCCTAATCCTTTTAAAACACCAGAGTCACGCAATAACACCAACACACTAACCGATCGCGGCAGCAGCGTAGACAAGCAACTTCTTCCCCCCACCACCGTGTAAACTTAATCAGGGCTGGTAAAGCGCTGAAAATATTCCAAATCAATAAGTCCTCCAAACCATATACGGCGATATGGGTCGTTTGTTCCTTAACATAACCGTGTAAAAAGGGATGCCAATAGTCCTGACCAAGCACGTTTAGATAAAGCGCGTTATATTACGCTAAAGGACACTTTTAGTGTCAATAACAACGACAAAGGCACCTGACCAAGCGTCCGTATTTTACGAGATGGGAGTGAGAATCCGTTGTCCTACCCTATAATCACTAAAGGGAGCGTATCATAAATTAGCGCCCCTAGCAGTGGCGGAAATATGACCTCATATCTAAACCAGAGAACATCGGTCGCGGTTTTAAACACGTCTTTAACGTTGTTATATGGTCGGACTTTGGTTATGTTTAGGCATCAAAACTACTCGGTTAAGTTTAGAAAAAGATAGGTTTGGGGTAAAATCAGAAGTCACGGCACTTAAGTCAAGTTGAAAAAACCCTCGCCATTTACTTTTAGTTTCACCGGACTTGAGCCCCGCGCTACCGAGTGAAAGTCCTGTGTTGTGTTGATTTGGTGCTCTAAAATCTCGTCACCTTACTTCCTGCTTTGCTCTTGTCTTAATTTCTACGGCAACTAGAGGACGCCGCTACTATAAATGTAAATATAGGTTGTTGTTTTTTTTGCTTGAACAAATGACGTCTGGGAGCTCTTTTTGGGGGGAGGACAGTCTCTTCTAAATATAGCGTCCACTTAAACATGATATAGATGTCTAAAACACAATTAGCTGCTGCCCCCGTCTACAGAAGTACAATGCTTAGCTTCTGTGTCGGTACTCCAGCCTGTTTCTCCAAACTGGGGGCGCGCTGACCGCCACTTGCGTGTAATTGTAAATATATAAAAACCCATCGGAGTCAGGACCAGCGTCGCTGGATCACTTCTGTCGTGTAACGTAAAGCAGTGAAAACCCTTCAGAGCACAAAAACAGGCGTAAATGCAAATGGTGTCATCAGATTTGTCTATATCCACGACGTTCCACTTCCAGGATTGGTCTATTGCCGACAGAAATTCTGCCGTTACCTTTGGCTTTTTTTCCAATCTGAGGTTTCTGTTGCACAATTAAAACAAGCTTTGAACGTACACAGCGTTCCACCAAAACAAGTTCCTTCCCGAGGCTATTTTGCAGAGGCACCGTTGCTCCGTCCGGCGCTTAGTACCGCCCCAAGATGATTGTGATTGGTCTAAAGAAATGCCAATAAACCATCTCCCATCCCGGGGATGCTGTGTGGACTAGCCGGACCCTCCTCCGCAGCGCTGTGGAGGAAGGATCTGGCAAAGCGAGTTTGTAATGATCCAGATACAAACTGCCCTCGTCTGCAGATGTAAATGGGACAACAATGATTGAATGTCAGCCAGGTGAAAAACAACCTGTACAGAGTGTGAGAAGAGAAAAACATCAGCAGCAGCGAGATGACCCCAAAAATAGATTTAATGTCCTTGGATTTGAACATGGAGCAGAGCGAAGCGTCTGGAGCAGCTGCAGCGTATAGAAAAAAAAAAACGACATCGTCATCGCTTCTTTTTCCACCTACTAGAAATGGTAGGCCGTGTACAGTAGCACCTGCCATGTTTATTTCTGTAGCCGCCTCCCCCGCTGACTCGCCCGCTTTGCACTTTAAAGGTCCCATGACATGGTGTTCTTTGGATGCTTTTATATAGACCTTAGTGGTCCCCTAATACTGTATCTGAAGTCTCTTTTATATAGACCTTAGTGGTCCCCTAATACTGTATCTGAAGTCTCTTTTATATAGACCTTAGTGGTCCCCTAATACTGTATCTGAAGTCTCTTTTATATAGACCTTAGTGGTTTGTATCTTTTATATAGACCTTAGTGGTCCCCTAATACTGTATCTGAAGTCTCTTTTATATAGACCTTAGTGGTCCCCTAATACTGTATCTGAAGTCTCTTTTATATAAACCTTAGTGGTCCCCTAATACTGTATCTGAAGTCTCTTTTATATAGACCTTAGTGGTCCCCTTATACTGTATCTGAAGTCTCTTTTATATAGGTCTTAGTGGTCCCCTAATACTGTATCTGAAGTCTCTTTTATATAGGTCTTAGTGGTCCCCTAATACTGTATCTGAAGTCTCTTTTATATAAACCTTAGTGGTCCCCTAATACTGTATCTGAAGTCTCTTTTATATAAACCTTAGCAGAGAAAGGGGAGGTAACCTTTCCCCTTATGACATCATAAAGGGAAGATTCCGGATCGGCCCATCTGAGCTTTAATTTTCTCAAAGGCAGAGCAGGATACCCAGGGCTCGGTTTACACCTATCGCCATTTCTAGCCATTGGGGGACCATAGGCAGGCTGGGGGAACGCATATTAATGTTAGAAAAACCTCATAAAGTGACATTTTCATGCCATGGGACCATTAAAGGGCGCAGGGAGAAAAAAAAAATGCGGCAGGTAGCAGATTGGAGACGCAAGGAGAGGGCAATCGGCTAGTTCAGTCAATGGAAACGTGTATCCAGGGGGAAGATCACGTTTTAATACCAGGAAGTAAATAATGTCCGCTGCTGCAACCTGACCTTAGTACCAGATGAGAATCCTTTCTCCTACAAAAGAGAGACAGAAAAGAACAACGTTCAGGCTCAGGACTTGATTAC
Source organism: Perca flavescens (assembly GCF_004354835.1). Lineage (NCBI taxonomy): Eukaryota > Metazoa > Chordata > Actinopteri > Perciformes > Percidae > Perca > Perca flavescens. Next base: position 5,385,217 of record NC_041344.1, on the reverse strand, counting down.
GAGCTTTAAGATGGATTTTCTTTTTTGCAGCGTTAACTCATCCTTCCTTATTTCCTTGTTCCAGTGGACACTGAGCTGTAAGGCTGCAGAGCAAAGATCCCCATCACAACGAGGCTGGAAATCAAAGTGAACGCGCTGCTCAGGCTCAGTAACAAGCAGAAAGGCAGCTACCGCCGATGCCACTGCCGCTGGAGTTTGTTCTGGATTTGATTTGTGTGTCCTAAATAATTAACGCCCCCCGGGGCGAACTAGGAGGCCATTTATCGTGTCCTTCCTCAAAAGGACTGTTGTGGGTTCCTGCACTTTAAGAAAAGACAAAAGAGAGCCAGATGGTCCGTGCTGCTCTGGGAATGGTTGTATACGAAGACATCTGAGGATCTGTGTTTGACACCTCGCAGTCTTCCCTGGGGGGGGGAACCATGTCACCTAAGAACTACATTATAATATAGAGCCAAATGGTTGTACCAAATACGCTTCACAGCAAACGTGATCGCTGAACGTTTTTTTTCCCAGTCCAGGGTAAGTGATGTTCTTGTTCCACACAGAGGTTGTGGGCCATTTTAGGGAATACATTTGCTTTTGAAATGACGAAGACCGAAGACAGTAAAAGAAATGGAACAACAGATCCCGTGTCTCTGGACGGAGACCAGTGAAGGCTATTAGAAGCGCTTTTCCGGCGAGCGCTGAGCGTTATGGCGTAGCCGCAAACTGAGCTCGCCGATGAAGATGTGACGTGAGCAACCTGTCTGAAAGTTGGAAGTCTTCTGGTAGCTGTGCCAAGAGAAATCTCAATCATTCCCAATCTTACAGAGACGGAGAGCGTAGGTATATGTAAGGAGATAACATGGGCACAGGCTAATTATTGCTAACTAAAATGCTAGTTAACATTAGTAATTAAACTTAAACAGCTAATGTAAGTCGAAACTCCCTACGAGCTTCTCCTGTACTATACGGTAATTCCTCTACTATGTGACAGTAAGTCGCGTGGTTATGACACAATCGTTAGCCAATTTTTACAAAAACGTCTGCTACGGAGCCATAACGTGAGGTACAAGGTAATGGAGCCTTTTATACTTGGTTGTGTTTCTTTAGAAATAAACAACAGACAAATAAAGTCTTTAAACGCTTCAGATGTACAGTTATTCACTGTCTAAGTGGCGCCAATATGAATGGGAGTCAATGGGATGCTAACAGGGGGTGATGGCTTAAATGCACACTGTGGAGAATGTGGGGCAAGTTTTGGCTCCATCCAAAATTGACAAAATCCTCGGACCAGCACAGAAAGGAGCGAAAGAACAACAATGATATTCGTGGGGAATGATGCTTGTTAGATCCCAAACAGATAGAGAGGTAGAGCTCAGTCACTTCCCAGAATGCCCTCTGAGGAAAAGAGAGAGGGAGGATGAAGATGAGAGGGGAGATAGAGAGTCTCAGCAGTGTTTAGACACTATCTCCGTTTAAACCATATCTGGTTCTCAGGGTCACTGCTGCGACCACACACAGACAGACACAAACACACAGGCTAACAATGCTGGAAAGACACACACACACGCGCTAACAATGCTGGAAAGACACACATGCACACACACACACACACATGTGCTAACAATGCTAGAAAGACACACACACACACACACACACACACACACACACACGTGCTAACAATGCTTGAAAGACACACACATACACACGCGCGCTAACAATGCTGGAAAGACACATGCACGCACACACGCATGCACGTGCGCTAATGTGCACGCACACACACACATGTGCTAACAATGCTGTAAAGACACACAATTATTTAACCCTTTAATGAATCTCTCCGAATAGGATTTCCCTGAAGGTGTTCGTACGGCCCCTATTTGTTGCAGTTTGTGATTAACTCGTGCCATTCCTCTTTTTGTGTGTGTGTGTGTGTGTGCGTGAATGTTCCCCATGACAGCCCTGTTTACCAACTCTGAGCCGTGAGAACAAGCTCCGCTCAAATTTAATATCAAATTATGCTGTTTCAACTTCACTTTTCAACCCCCAGGTTGGGGGGAGGGGGTGGGGGGCTAGGGGGTGAAGCGCCTTCTGCTCCCGTTTCCCTGCCCGCCGGTGCAGAAAAGTCATCTTGTATTTATGTAAAGAGGTTTTAGAGCGAGTCCTGCCGCCGCTGTGCGTTTTGTTCTGGATTCAACCTGAGACGCGGCGATAAAAACTCCTTTTATGGAAGCAAAAGGGAGCTCTGCAGACCAGATTGTATCCCCCCCCTCCCCTCTCCCCTCCCTCCTGAGGCAGTGTGTAACTTTAGAAAGAAATGGACAGACAGGTTTTTCTTGTCACTTCCCACCTTTAAAAGCTTCATGCATTTGATATTCTTTGATACGAGATGTGGTAGTCTGGACTCTGGGGGGAGGAGGGGGGGTCAGGTAGGTCGACTGATTTGACAAGACGTGACCAAACGGAGACTGAAAACAACACATTGCTCTGTCGGCCCAGGGTGGGGGGAGGGGGTGGGGCGAATCACAACGCTGCAAACCTCTGGTGGCCGGTGTGTTTTCACAGGCGAACACATGGACCAGTGTGTACATTGTGCGTCCATGTTTTGGAAGGGCGTATTGATTTATCTCGGAGCGGGCCACCCTGAAGACATAAGACTTGGTTCGAGGGGAGAGCTGCGATGTGGAGGTAGCAGGTTGAACAAAGACGAGACCAGCGGTGGAAGAAGTTTTCAGATTCTTTACTTGAAGTACAAGTACTATTGTAATATTTTACCACAATGTAAAATTAAGCTGTTACAAGTAAAAGTCCTGCATTGAAAATGTGACTTAAAGGAATACGCCACCGTTTGTTGAAATAGGGCTTATCACGGTCTCCCCTAGCTGTAGATAGGTGGGCCAACGCATTGTTTGTGCATGCATCGTTTTTAGTCCGGTGCAACACCGGCAGCGCCACCGCTAGTTAGCTTAGCGTAGTGAATGGAATCCTATGTTGCCGGTTAGCATGTAAAAGTGAGCCAGCAAAAGACAAAAAAACAACCTAATTACTTGCACTGAGAAAAAAAATGTGTTGGCCCACCTATCTGTTCTGCTTGGTACTGTGGATTATCAGTTAAACTTAAAAATAGACTGCAAGTGATGCAAAATAATGTTATTCACTACCTGTTAAATGCACCACCCTGGACTCATATTGGTATAGATGCTTTTAAAAGGGTAGGGTTGCTGCCAGTTCATGTTAGAGTGGAGCAGTTAAAGTTGAATCATATGTATAATGTTATAAATGGCTCTGCTCCCAAATATTTACATTCCCATATAAAAATGGTTCATACACAGCATAATCACAATACTAAGGCCAGTGTCCGTTCTTGTAAAGTGCCCAGAGTCAACAATGCAGCTAGAAGTTCTTTTTTTTTATACAGGTATAACATTGTGGAATAATCTGCCACTTTCCCTCAAAATTGTAAATATCAGGGGGGCTTTCAGACACAAGGTTAAGGCATTTTTATGGAATAGAGTAGCCAATATTTTTTAGTTAGAGTAGACTGATTATTTTATGTGATTTAGGATTCTTTGATTTTAGAATGCTTTCAAACCTTGGATGATCTGTATTATATGTTATTGTCTTTGACCAGAAATAGGTCTTTGTTATGTGTTGCATGTTTTAACACCAAGGACCATGTTGGAAATAAGTGTTTACACTTTAACATGCTATCCTTTGGATTATGTTGTTTGTCAAATCCAAAATAAATCAAATCACAAAATCTACAGCCAGGGGAGACCGTGATAAGCCCTATTTCAACAAACGGTGGCGTTTTCCTTTAAGTAAAAGTAGCATAAAGTATCGTTGGGAAAATGTACTTAAACGTATTAAAAGTACTCAACGCAGAAAAAAACCCTTGCATTTTAGAAACTGGAAATGAAAAAAGGGTTGAAAGCCTAAAAAAAAGATCAAAAAAGAAAGAAAGAAAAAAAAAGCTTCAAAAGTGTCGAAACAAATTTTGTATTTAATTGTTTAATGGTCTAATCATTTCAGCTGGACTCGTAGGCTGTTATATTGTTGGCTACTTTAATTTATAATAAAACATCAGATTTTACAAACTACATTAATTTAGGCTTAAAGTACACTTCCAGCACAAAATAAACCTAGGGGTTAATAACGCACGTGTACCGAGTCAACCGTTCTCTGGGATATGTTTTCATGCTAATCGAATGCGTCTGTAGCTTCTAACAAGTTAGCGCAAAACCGGTGGTTAGCTGCTAACGCTAGCTTTCAGGGCACTTGGTAAATCACCATTTCTACACCACTAACAAGGCTCAAAATAGCACCACACTTCAACGGTAGCATAATGAGGGTCCCTACATGTAAACCGAAGCATTGAGAACTTTGTAAGTGTACAGACAGTTTATTAAAAAGATGCAACCAGTAATCAGTAACATAGCTCAAACCCACGTTCGTGGTTCGACTGCTCGTGACTGTTTCCCAAGATGGCGCCCGAAGGTAAACACGAACGCTACAGTCTTTATAATCTATCTTTTTAATAAACTGTCTGTACATTTACAAAGTTACAAAGTTGTCAATGCTTCGGTTTACATGTAGGGACCCTCATTATGCTACTGTGGAAGTGTGGTGCTATTTTGAGCCTTGTTAGTGGTGTAGAAATAGTGATTTACCAAGTGCCCCGAAAGCTAGCGTTAGCAGCTAACCACCGGTTCTTTCGGGGAATGATCGTAAAGATTTACAAAGAATATGTTGACGGCATTTAAATTTCCTCTTTTACTGGGACGTTTTGGGACCGATTGGTGGCATTGCTGTGGACGAAGTACACGCAGCGTTACACTGGTAAGAGCCAATGAGGTTTAACCATGTATCAGTTAATTTAACCCTCCTGTTGTCATGTTGTCAATTTTGACCCATTTTCAAAAAGTGTCTATGTTAGAAATTTGGGTTTTCTTTCAACCAAATTGTCAAAAGGAATAACATGGATGCTTCCATACAACCATTACTCCTCACAAGTAAAATAAATCAGTTCACCAATTTCATTGAATTTGGGTGTTTTACAAAATTTTATAGCATTTGAAGTAAAAAAAATATAATAATAATAATTGATGAAATAACGCTGAAAAAAAGTGAGAAAAATATTGGAATAAAGCTTAAAAAAAACGTTCGGGAAAAGTGACAAAAACGTTGAAAAAGTGACTCAAACATTGGGAAAAGCTTCAAAAACGTCGCGGAAAGCGACCAAAATGTAAATTTTTAATTTTTACCCAGGAAAATAAAAAGTTGCAGGTTTGAGGGGAAGACAACACAAGTGTTAAATAGCTCACGTTACATGTATTGTGTCAACAGTTAACTTCATTTAATATTGTATGTGGCATTTTCTTTTGCGGAGTACAAATGTTCCACCAAAACAAGTTCCTTCCAGAGACTATTTTGCAGAGCCACCGTCACTGCGTCCGAAGCTTGGCGCCGCCCCAAGATGATTGTAATTGGTTTAAAGAAATACAAACAACCCAGAGCGGGTTTTTTTTTACCCTCCTATCCCAGAATGCATCCGTGGTGTAGCCAGACCTATGTCCACAGCGCTGTGCAGGTCTGGCAATGCGATACCTTGTGATTTGTGACCTGGCTATAGCACCCTCTATGTGCCTATTCTGTTGGTTTTGCCCCCTCACATTGTCTGCCCTGATTCTTTAGTTCAATCACATGTCAGATGCTGACATATTGCCGGATAGTAATCAGAGACGAAGCCTGCAGTTGAAGTTTGAGAGTGATTTAGCAGAGGTACGTTGTTAAAGTCGAGCCTGCAGGGTGCGTTTGTAAAAAGTTGGTTTGCTTTTCTCAAACGGCAAAAATCCTTCAGATTAAAGCTCCGGGCCAACGAAGGGGGTTTGTTTACTTCTCTTTTCTCTGGCGGGTCGTTTCTCTCTGCTTCCATTCTGATTGTTCTCCTCTCTTCCCATCACTATTTTTTTACCTTTTTTCTCAAATGCATTTATTCCTTGCAGCTTTAAGAGACTCAGAGGTCGGATGAAGGGGAACAAAGTTTCTTCCACTAAACGTATTACTTCATTTATATTCGGTTTGGGTTTTCCCCCTAAAATGAAGACATTTGCCTTTTCAATAAAAAAAAAAACACATATTCACTTACAAAATGACTTACACCCAGAATTTGAAAAATGTACTTTGAAGTAATTTTTAAAGGATTAATGTCACCGCTGTTCTGCGGTGACAAACTACCTTTTACACACCGGCTCTTCTGTAGTTCAGAGGCATTTACTGACGAACGGAAGCTAATGACTCCTTCAGAATGACTGATATACTGAAATAATTCATGTTTTTTTTTTTTTTGCAGCGGCTGAAGGACACCGATGCTGCTGAATTGTTAAACTCCTTCACTACAATATTTATGCACTTGATTTTTATTCCTGCCGGAGCAGAAGGTATCTGCATGCTGATGTTACTTGAGGGTCGACCCAAGAACACGAACAGCTGTGCAAGGCACTCCGATCCTCTGACCACAGTGTGCTCCGTTGCACCTGTAACCACACCCAACAGTGATGTCACCGGGTCACGGAGTACACCTCTATCGGTGTGTGCCATTTGTGGTTTTAGAGGAGGTGATAGAGCGCAACCAAAAGTTCTCTGTAACTAAAGAAAGAGCATTTCGCGCAGTGCCAATGGTATGTGGTACACACCTTCTGTCTCCTAAATGGGCGCGGCCGAATTCCTTTGAAAATGTTGTGAACGTCCTGTGGATGGATGAAAAGTTACATTGCTATAATTCATCCATATTTAATTTTGCTAATCTGTGACTTAACACAGCCAGGAGACATATTTCGAGTCACAAACATTAGTTTTGTTAGGGCGTTGGTGAACGTTAGTTGGCGTTGGCTTATCCGTGTTGCCAGATCTTGCGAGAGTTTATTTCCAGCGTTGGTTGAACTTTACAGTTGTGAAAAGTAAAAAAAAAAAAAAAACGGGAGTGAGGAGGGTTAGGGTTAGGGTTAAGAAGTGATCTTACAAGACCTCTGTAGCCCGCTGCTCATCTCTGCTCCAGGCTACATCGATACACTATTTACTGATATCACAAAGTCTGCCACGATAGGATTTTGATACGTATTTGATAGTTCCTTGCTCCTCGCTTGAACCGGAAGTCGTTCTGGTCTAGGGGCGCTGCATCCAGCTCTTACAATACATTCACGAACACATCACAGTCCCGGACTGAATTGTGAGTGGTCCAGTTGCATTGTGGGTAACGTAGGCGGCATGTTTTGACAAGGAAGAAGAATGTGTGGAATAAAGATGACAATATCTACGGTTCTTCTGCTGATCCGACAATGTTAGAGGAGTGTAATGCTCCATCTGTGGAGGCAAAGCAAGGAGGCATTCAGCTCAAAGCACCACTACAGGCTTCACAGAGCCGCTGTAGATTCTCATCTTGTTGGAACTGAGTTGAAGACAGTTTTATCTTCCTTCCGAAACAAACCAAAGGGTTAGGGATAGGGTTAAACTGCAAACATTTCATCTCTGTGTAAAATCCACACTGTTTGAATCAACAGTCTGCTGTTTTCTCTTCTTCAGCCAGATATTGGCTCCTGTTTGTTTCTCTTGTGGCATCAGCATCCGTAAACACTAATTGCCATTTGACTGGGATTTATCGACCCACGAGCTGGTGTGGTGTCTCGGCCGGAGACCTGCAACAATAACACAGAGTAATTACAGTCACCATCTCTGATCTCATCTGGGTCACTTCTCAGCGTGACGGCGATTAGTCTAAATGTCAGACATGTGATTGATAATTACAGCTGGGTTATTTCTGATTTGTGATTTGATTGCTGGTCATGTGAAGTTTTGGTTATGATTGCCTTTTTCTTGGAGGGTTTGCTTGACAATGAGATTGTGTCAAGGTAGTGAAACGCTTCAGCCGTCTGAAGACACATTTTGTAGATGTGTCCTTGTAAATATCGAAATATGTACGGTTCACCGGCACACGCAGGTTTGCATCTTTGTTACAAGAATGCAGTTTGGGTCTTTGGCTTTTTATTCAAACTTTGTTTAGGTATACAGGTTTGTTCCTATGTTAGGTAAATTGTTAGGTATCATTGTTTATCAGGCAAGCCGGTGCAGAAGAGGGTGAAATACATGATAATACATCCCTGGAGAATGGATCCAAACCTCTGAGATACCAACTTCGGGCTATCTATCCATCAGCTGCATTGACACAAAAGGATGCCATCAGTCTGTACGAAGCGTCGACATGAAATTCCATCTTCAGACCAAGTGAGACTCCTCGACTCATTAACAGCAGTTCTTTCTTGTGATCCATCACGTGGTTGTACAAACTCCAGGTGATGGTTGGTTACGTCAAAGACAGCTTCTTCGGCTTTGACTGAACCAAGGAAGACTATTTTGGGTTGAAATGTGTCTTTTGTTTGGATGATTGTATTCTTTGTCTACGCAATTCATTTCTGGGATGGCGCCGTTGCTGCCGAAAATTCCGCCGGATGTCCCTCGTTTCGGCCGGACGTCCATTACCTCCCTCTTTCTTTGCGTTGGCGTTCTAACCTCCGGTGGATTTCTGAGGACTATGTTTAACTGCTCCTCAGATCTCTGCAGGGGTAAATCTAGATGGCTAGCTAGACTATCTGTCCAATCTATCTGTCCAACCTTTTGAACGTACACATGTTCCACCGAAACAAGTTCCTTCCCGAGGCTATTTCGCAGAGGCACCATTACTGCCTCGATCGTGATTGGTTTAAAGAAATGCCGATAAACCAAAACACGTTTTTCTCCCATCCCGGAATGCCGTGTGGACTAGCCAGACCCTCCTTTGCGGCGCTGTGGAGGAAAGTCTGGCAATGCGAGACTGGGATGATTATGCGTGTGTGTCCTCGTGATTGCCTGATGTTCCGTGTCCTGTTGCAGCAGCAGGTAAATGTGCCCTGCAGTATCCACCGCAGGACAAACCGTACCAGCATTTGACTGCTGGCAGTTTCCCAGAGTCCTTGATTGACAAAAACACTTCATCAGTCCTTTTTACTTCTCAGCTACTGAATGGTACACCTTGAAAATGTGTCCATAGCTGAGTGTGTTGGAGTGGAACTAAAGTGCATTTTCCATCACCTGAAGAGAGCTGAAAGAAAACATCCATGCTCCTGAATTGAAATGCTCTACTTTTTTTTGCAAAAAAGAATAGATTACATCAATAGACTCCTATCTCAATTTTCCTATTTACATTTTCTTTCCTACTTTATTTATATAGCAACTTTCATGCAAACAAAAATAAACGCAGGGCAAGGTGCTTTACAATTTAACCGCAAAAAACAACAAACAATAAAGAAACACAAGTTGAAAACTATAAACATACACAAGGATGAAGGGAGAAAGTGAAAGCGGTTAGCTATAAGCTATTTTAAAAAGATATGTTTTGAGTTGTCGTTTAAAACTGTCCACTCAGTCAGCAAGTCTAGTATATAAAGACAAAATGTTCCATATTTTTCGGGCATGGTGGCTAAAAGTAGCATCACCAAAGGGTTTTTGTGGCAACCTTGGTAACATTTTAAAGGGCAGCTGTGGAGGATCATGAAACGATAGCAAGTCTGTGATATACAGTAGAAGGGGGCGAGGCCATTTAGTGCCCTAAACACTAAGAGGCAGACTTTAACACTAATCCTAAAACATGCAGGATGAGTTTAATGAGTCAAATTAACAAACTTCCTGTCAAATGTCTACTCGTGTTAGTAAATGTATTCTTCAACCGATTGGAGTACATGTCAGTACAAAACTGCCTTGAGAAAGCAATAGATTCAAGAGGCGTATTAAGGACAGATAGTTTCCCCTAATTCTTCCCAGAGCACCAACTGTGCATTAATCCGCCACCGAAAATAATCCCTTTTTTAAAAAAAAATTTAAAAAACTGTTAAGAACTGCAGGGACCAGCTGTTTTTAGGAAATTACTTTTGTCTTTAAAAATAATTAAACTAAATAATCACAAAGAGACAAAATATATATTTCTGAGGTTTTTTTAAACATAACGGCTACGTCTTCAGTAGGAACCAATGGGAAAAGCAACAGACAGGAAGTCAGACAGTATTCAGAGACAGAATAACATTATTTGTTTGGGTCTTTTTATGGGATTTGTTGACCATAAGAAACACATAAAACCAGCCTTCTCCTTAATTGGGGTGTGGAATGTTTACATTTTTATTACTTAATATTTTTCCCTTGTGAGAGTCTTTCTTCTCCATAATATAATTTGCGAAAGTGAGACTTCTCTTATTTTCACTGTAACTCCACCTATCAGAAATGAAAGAAATGAAGACTGAAATATAAGTGTGCATCTATGTGTGTGTGTGTGTGTGTAGAGAAATCAGCTGCCATTAATTGAAGAGTAAAAGGTGAGCCATTACACATCGCCAGGTGACCCGGTTGCCATGGTAGCTCGCACGTAAGTGCCCACAGGTTTTTCCCCAAGCCCGGCGTGATTAAAAGCAACAGGGATTTGAATACGGGGCCAACAGGGCTGAGAGAAAAAAATAAAAAAAATAAACTTATCTGCTGCAAGGAGAGGGCTGAACTTTTACTTCCCAACGTTAAGTCTCTGCTATTGTTGGAGTTAATCTTCCTCCGCGGGTCGTGATGGGGACACAAGTAAGAGGTGCCGATAGCAGAGCTATCCGTTAATAACGGAGGGGAAGTCACGCAGACGCTCTGTGATCCAGTTTCTGCCGAGTCTATTTGCGCTTACAAACGATCCAAACTGGGATGAAAACAAAATGAGCAGGGAAGAAGAAGAAGAAATGGAAACGCAGAGCGAGCGGCAGAGACAAAGGGAACCCTCGAGGGGCTCGTAAAAAGACAAACAAAGCAAGAAGAGATAGTGTGAGAGGAATCAAGATGGCAAACAGAGACATGGGTGGGTGTTGAGGAGGAGAAAAAAACTAAAAAGGAAACAAGAAGAGAGCGATACAAAAACAACAAAACAGAGGAGTAACGAGTGAAGGAGAAAAAAAAAAAAATAGGTGATGCGGAGGAAGTGTGTGTTTTTATTTGTTAAGCTCCAACAGGAGAGAAAGAGGAGGATACATACAAAGAATGTGTGTGTTCATTCATAGAGACAGTAGTATTCATGGGTAAATAATGACACTTTCTAGCAAGAGCTTTGGCGTAAGGGCCTCATGTATCCAATTAACTTTCTCCTTTGCATCCTAGAATTTATATACCAATTTCAAACTCGCCAGCCATAGCCAATTCATCCGCAGTGATTGGCCAGCTATATTTAGGTGAGACACTAGGCGGGGTTTAACACTAGAAAGGCCATGACGGTCATTTTGACCGTTTGGAAATTTTTATGTGTAATAACTTTGCTGAATAAATAAAATACAATCCTGCTGCTGCCTGACTTTTCCTAAAAGAGTCTGTATTTTAATTTAAAATTGTTTTTATATACATTACACAAAAGGCAAAGAAAATACAAATCACTTTTACCTATTTTGGCCATACACGGCAGCAGACACAAAACGGAGGCAGTGCCAGGTTAGGTTATAGCTAAATGTTCAAATAAGATACTTGTAATTGTTATTTGGCTGTTATGAGTTAAGTTGAATTAATTTCCACACCATATTTGTATGAAATAATTAAGGTTTACTATGCCATGATATGAATTATTGAAAGACGTATTACTACTCAAAAGTATAATTAAACTCGTTAAAATGTACATTTTGCTGTTATTACCTTTTTCTAAAGATATCCTATCACAATACATAATACAATATCGCAATAGGTATTTATCATGAGAGATTATAGAGTTTGGAATCTGGCGGTCAAAATGGCCGCTCACGGCAGTTCTAGTAGTTATGGAATTCCGGCACTTCTAGTGTTAAACTTCTCTCTTTGACTTCTTCTGTCATTTTTGGTGTTAACAATAAAGTGCAGTGCTATTAATGTTTTTTTTTTTGAAGGAAAAACTGTGAAAGTGTGCTATGTCATCACCATTTGTTTGATTACTGTGTATCATTCCTCTGTATGATGAGTCACAAGTAAGTCGCAAGTCCTGGCTATGATGTCCAAATCAAGTTCCAAGTCAAGACCAGTGAGTTCCAATCAAGTTCCAGGTCAAGACTAACGAGTCACAATCAAGTTCCAAGTCCAGACCAACAAGTCTGAATCAAGTTCTGAGTCCACACCATCAACTCTGAGTCAAGTTCCAACTCCAGACCAACAACTCTGAATCAAGTTCCAAGTCCAGACCAACAAGTCTGAATCAAGTTCCAAGTCCAGACCAATGATATCAAATCAATCTCCAAGTCAAGGCCATTAAGTACCAATGAAGTTCGAAGTCAAGGCCATAAAGTACCAATCGAGTTCCAAGTCAAGACCAGAAAGGTCCAATCAAGTTCCAGGTCAAGACCAATAAGTCCCAAATTAAGATCTAGATCTAGACCAACAAGTCTGAATCAAGACCCAAGTCCAGACCGAGTTCCAATCAAGTTTTCAGTCCAGGCCGGTGACTTCCAATTAGGTTACAAGTCAAGACAAGTGATTTCCAAATAAGTTACAAGTTAAGACTAACAAGTCCTAATTAAGTTACAAGTCAAAGACAACAAGTCACAATACAATACGATACAACTTTATTGTCAGCCAAAGGCTGAAATTCTTTGTACATCCCTGGGTAGCTTGTTTAAGATGAGCACGTAGACATACATCCAAAAACAGTAAATGACATACACATACATCCTAATCAGGACATACACATACATCCAAACATTCATGAGATTAATAACACCAACAAACATACATGAGACATTACCACAGATGACAAACTCCAAAATAAGGAAACAGAGAAAACATATATAACAACAGTACATGACATAAACATACACACAGACAAAGTCTTGGAGATGTATATCCAAGACTTTAATGTAACCGGTTTTGCAATAGGATAGATTGATGTATGAAGAAGTTTTTAAGTCTAATACGATTAAAAGAATGAACTCTAAAGCGTCTGTTTGAAGGCAGAAGCTGATATTCACTGTGCAAGACATGTAAAGAGTCATTTTAAATAGTTTTGGCTAGTCTAAGCATACTGTTATTGTGAGCCTCCTGAAAGGAGTGCACTACAGGTAGTCCTATAATCTTTGCGCAAATTTTAATCTGATTAAATAGCTTTGTTTTATTTTTAACTGAGAGGCTACTTAGCCAAGGAGTACTACAGTAAAGCATCATACTCTGAATTACTGATGTGAAAAACACAGAGATGATTTGACTGCTAGCTCCAAAAGATCTCAATCTACAAAGAAAATAAACACGCTGTTGTATTTTTTTGCAGATAAAATCTATATGAGAAATCTATGAGAGATTGTCGTCTATCATGACACCCAAATATTTACAGACCGAGACTTGACTAATTTCTCAGTTATGAATCTTCACCAAGGACAGTTGACAATTTTGAGTTATTCCAAAAATGATTTCCTCTGTCTTCACAGTGTTAATAATGAGAGCATTGTTATCACACCACATTTCCCTGATACAGTGTAGGGTCATCACCTTTGTTCAATAAGGTCAGGAGAGTTGAGTCATCTGAGTACTTTAACAGAAACTGATTTGGTAAAGTAGCAGTACAATCAGAGGTATATAAAGTAAACAACACAGGTGAGCTAATACAGCCCTGGGGTACTTCAACATTAGTTGTCTTTGGAGAAGAAAGTTTGTCATTTACTTTGACCAGCTGGACCCTATTTAAGAGAAATGATTAATACCAAAGAATAAGATAAGAATTAATCTGAAACTGAATAATTTTTGATAAAAGTAAATTTGGTTGAATTGTATTGAACGCAGATGAAAAATCAAGAAACAGGGCCCTAATGCCTTCTTTGGGTTGTTACCCTGAAAAATACCCTTGACCTCCTCCACAGTTATGACAATCCTCTCTGTGTCTAAGGGTATGATGGTCTTAATCACATTTACACATTCCTCACAGTGGTCAGTAGAATCAAAACGACAGAAAAAATCATTTAACTCATTTGCAAACATAACAACATTGCCTGTCACAATAGGTTTATTTGAAGGAGACATACCAGTCATTTTTTTCACCTTGTCCCATAATCTTTTGGGATTTCTTTCTTTGAATGTCTCCTCCAAATGATTTATGTGTACCTGTTTGGCCTCCCTAAGTTTATTTTTCAAATCTCTATCCAATTGCTTGCCTGTAATTGTATCTTTATTTTTAAATGCCGTCAAGTATTCGATCCTTCCTTGTTCCCCTTTTAACCATCTGACTAAAACCAGGTAGCACAGTGTCCAAGTAACAATGGTTAAAGTCCCCCAATACTATGGCAGGTGCGTCTGGATGTTTTTGTAGCAGTCTATGAACATGGTCCGCTACAGTGGCTGCTGCCGACGCAGCCTTGCCACTAGGTGGAACATACACCACAAACAGCAACAAACTTCCAAATTCTCGTGGAAAATAGAACGGTCTTAATGTCAAACAAAGCATCTCAACGTTGGAATCACATAATGATTCTTTAACGGTAAACTGGCGACACCAGAGATCGTTGATATACACACAGATCCCTCCGCCCTTACATTTCCCCGAGTTAGCGTCTCTGTTGAGCCGGATCAAAGAAAACCCATTTATCTCAAAGAGCGAATCGGGCATATTGGATTGGAGCCAGCTCTCCGTGAAACACAACAGGGAGGCTTCACGGAATTCGGCACAGTACATTGTGTAGGTTCGGACCTCGTCCATCTTGTTCAGGGAGCGTAAATTGCTCAGAATGATGGAAGGGAGCGGTGGTCTTGTATGTCTTCGCCGCAGCCGGTTGCATATTCCACCTCTCCTGCCTCGTTTCCTGCGCTTGATAGGCCTTATCAGAAAATGTTATCCAGAAACATCGGGGACAATGGAGTTGACAATTTCAGGCGTAATGCAAGCAGATCGTCCCGACTGTAATGTGGACTGGATCGAGGTTCCAAGTTACTTTCCACTTTCTCCATATCGACGGCGGTGTGTTTTTGGGAACGTGTCAAGGGCTGCCCTCCAAAGGTGACAATCCCCACAAGAGTCAATATAATCCACGGTAAATACATCCTCCAAATTACATACAACCATACAAGACGAACAACATTTAGACAAGCACAAACAAAATTAACACGAGCAGGCTAGGCCCAGGGATGTGGTTCGCAGCCGAGCACATCCCTGGGCCTGGGATGTGGTTCGCAGCCGAGCAGCGCACCGGACATGAATCAATCAAGTCCCCATCACGTTTCAAGTTGACCAGTGAGTTTCAATCAGGTTCTAAGTCCAGACTAACATGTCCGAATCAAGTTCTAAATCCAGACTAACATGTCCCAATCAAGTTCCAAGTCAAAGACAACAAGTCCCAATGAAGCACTACTTGAATCTGACAGCAATGAGCCATAACAATGCACTAAGCAAAAGAACAATACTTTCAGATTCCTCAAAATATGGAGGGACATGGATTTGTGCAAAAAGTGAAAACACAAGATATTTCAGTTTGGAACAAAGTGCTGTACTGACCAGTTGACCAACACTGGCATGAAACTCAGGTAGCTTGGTGTTTAGCACACAAGCTTCCCACCTGGAGGGTCAGAGGAACAAACCCAGGAAGCATCACACTCGATACAGGTCTTCGCTGTGAGTACTGTTATTATCAGGCATAACACTAATCTTTAAACACTAATAATTTAAGCAGGGGCGTCGGACTGGGGGTAAAACCGATACTGATTACCAGGGCCCAAGGGGAGAGAGGGACCTTGAAAAGTCTGTAATATATTTTATTTCACCTGGATATTTTCATTTCCTAATTAAATTTCATAATGCATGTCAGATGAAATTCAAAGTTAGTGTATTGGCTGAATAACTTGGTTGATTGACTGACTACATTTTGTATACAAAAAAAGACCAAGGTCTCACCTACCCCTTGCTAAAGCGCCAAATGGTTTAGTCCATCTGCATGCATTTTGTTTACGTTAGCTAGTTCAGTTGAGCGTCTGGTGGAGCGCAAGATTCTGCTGTAGAAATGTCTTTCTCAAAGAAAGTCAAATCAGGCTACCAAAAAGAAAGGAAAGACAGGAGAAGGAGAGAAAACTAAATGAGGGGAAACAATTGGTAACTGACTTCTTTTCAAAGAAAGGTGAGCACAAACTAGAAAACGAAATCCATGGTGTTAAACTGCTTGAATATCTCTGTGACTGTTAGTGCTAAAAACAGACTGAGACAACCCATATAAAGAGCAGAACATACACTTTCAAATGATAATTTGGTTATACTTGTAATCTGAGGTAAAGGCTAAATAAATAAACTACACTAGCAATGCTGTTTGCATATAACACACCATTGTAATAGCTAAATTCAAAACATGTTTAATTTTAAATTAATGGGCTATAATGTCTATAATTAGCAATAATAGGCTAATCAGTGTCATAGGTAGCTTGGTAGCTCATCGGTAGATACATATCATGTCAACATTATAGTTATGTCAGATTTAGTAGAAGCAGATGTTAACATTGTGAAACACATGGCCCTCAGTTTCAGAAACTGTCCCAGCAGGGAGCAACAGACCCCTCAGCCTCATTTTTGGATTTGAAACAAGGGAAGCTTATATCAAAATTAAAACAAACCATGTTTAGCCATTTTGACTGAAAGGTGTTAAGTAACACTAACATCTTAGTGTGTTTTATTATATTAGGTTACAATTAGGATAAGAGGTTAATATCAGATGTATCCTTCATAGAGAAAGATGACAGAGAACATCTGATTGAGGATGATGGGAGTGAAGACAGCAGGGAGCATGAGTGTTGCTCTGAGCACAGTGTGGAAATGAGAGCTGAGGAACTGGAAAGTAGGCAGAGCAGTGCAGACCAGTTTTTGCCTGAGGATCCAGGACTATGGCCAGATAAATTAACAGATGATCAGAGAGACACCATAGTACACAGGCTGGCAAGTAAAGGTACAGAGAAAACAAACTAAATGTAGTAGTAACCACAGTAAAGTAGGCTAGAGAATGTTGAGAAAGGAGGTTTGAAATGTGTGTCATCAGGCTACTCTAAGCATTACAGTTAATAATTATTACCCTATAAACATCTAGGCCTACAGATTCATGTGTTCAGAGGCCCGATTATTTTTTTTATTTTTTTTTGGGTAGTGGTGGGGTGGGGGGGTTGAGGAACATGGGGGCCCATCAGGACTGCCTATGCATAGGGCCCAGGGTCTGGTGCTACGCCCCTGAATTTAAGTAACATACTTTATGTTGTAAGTAATATTTTTCTTGTAAATTAAGTGACAACACTAAAATCCTTTCTGCCAAAGAAGGACCTTTGAGTTTGAGGTAAGCAAACAACTTTTAAAGTTTTAGTTGTAAGCAACACTAGTTTTTACTACTGACAGAGTCATTGCGGGACTAAAACCACGTCTTTGTGTTCATACTCACCCATGCGGACGGCAGAGAGGGCCTGGCTGAAGGAGAGCGGTGCCATGGTCAGCAGCAGGACGGCGACGTAAATCGACAGCAGCAGTGCTGGCAGAGCCGGCATCTTCCACTGCTCCTCATGGAGAATGGTCTGCTGGCTGCCTGTACCGCCACCTGCAGGACAGGGGGGAGTCATTACTACATTTACTACATATCGTATTATAAAAAGGGTAGCTCAAATCAAGCAATGTGATTGGTTTATAGCCGTGACAGCGCTTAAAGACGGGGAACTGAAGCCGCTGTCTATGCGCTCTTCAAAAAAAAGTCTGGGCCAGCTGCTAGTTAAGGCTAACGCTACGTGGGCTGCCTTTCATAGCAACTGCCTCGGTATGTGCGGGCAGCCAGCCCGGGAGGGCCTATTTTATTGTGAACATTATTAATTATGAATAAAAATCTATTTAAATTTGGGTTGGGGCCCTGGTATCCCCCCTAGTTTTGCATGCGCCCAATATACCGAGGATAAGTCTTTACCGCAGCAGCCCGGGTTCGAGTCCGACCTGCGGTCCTTTGCTGACCAAAGAAAAGATCAAAGAAGACCAAAGAAGCCCCCAAAATAATCAATCATTTCAATTGGAATGTGTGACTTTAACTTTCGTATTGCAATACTTGATGACTGTTTTACAATCGCAATAGCTCACTTCAGTCCGTAATATGTAATATCTCAGCTAAGGGGGTTCAACCTGATCTTACAGAATTCCGTGAAATGAACACGGCCCCTTAACTCAAAATCGGTTAGGATTGTAAAACTCCTGTATTGTGAGCCAGGCTTTAACTCAAAATCGGTGGCAGTTTCACGGAATCGCAAAACATTTAGTGATGGACCCACGGAAGAATTCCGTTAAATGAACACAGGCCCCTTAAGTTAAGGAAAAGGTCATGGGTGGGCTTACGGTTCCGTGAAGAATGGGATGGAAAAGAAGAAAGCAACTTTAGGAACCTTGACATGCGGGACACGATCCCCGGTCTCCTGGGTGAAAGTCCTGTGTTCAACCCATCCACCACCCCAACCAACCTCCTTACGCGGAAATTCGGCCTTACATAGTACTCGCTACCGTAGTTGCTGTTAATGCTACGTCATCTTTTCATTGACTTTACATTGGCATTGTTTTACGTGGTGGCCACACTGATTTTTTACACATTCCGTGCTACCACCACGTAACGCGCTGTTAACAATTTGTGATCATTTCACAGAATTGTGTGCGACCAGGCTGATCCCAACATACCGCGCGCTGTCGCTTAAATCTCCCACATATCACATAGTGCATCTTGATTTTAATGATTGAAATTTGACAGCTTCACACACATTTTACAGGGTCTTTTTTTTTTTTTTTAGCACCTCACCCTGTTACAAAACCCCCCCAAAAAAACATTCAGGCATTCAAATCTCAACGCTTGCAGCTGCTCTATAAACACTGGCAACAAATCAGTGATGCGATTAATGGCTCAGTGCAGCAGAACGGGAGCTACTGTTACCTAGTTAACAGGTGGCGTTCATGAGATGCACTGTTGTGTACACAAACAGAAGCTTCCTAGCAACGCTGGCCAACCACATCATCCCCACAGTGACTGCAGTCAAAGTTGCTGAGCGGAGAATGCCACCCCCGCATTTCACCGCACATTATGAGCAATATGAGTAGTTGATGAATAAATCCTTGAATCTCTCGGAAATAGATATGTAAATGAGAAATACTGAATCCGAAGTTATTAAAACACAGTGGGAGAGAGCAGGACTGAATGGAGGTTTTCTGCAGAGTATAACCAGGCTGTCCTGCAGCTAAAAGCTAGCTAATTTAGAAAACAGTACACGTGATAACAACCTGTGTCCGTCGCTGGCCTTTGCTGGTCATTTCTGCTAAGATCTATATCTACACCGAAACACCTCAACAACAGAAAAACGCTTCCAAGTCAACTAGAGTTCGGTTCACTTCAGCTGATAAAGCGATCTGCAGTTTCAAATTTGCGCACAATTTACGGACTTATATATAATTTAAAGTGCTCATATTATGCTCATTTTCAGGTTCATAATTGTATTTAAAGGTTGTACCAGAATAGGTTTACATGGTTTAATTTTCAAAAAACACCATATTTTTGCTGTACTGCACATTGCTGCAGCTCCTCTTTTCACCCTGTGTGTTGAGCTCTCTGTTTTAGCTAGAGAGTGAGGCATCTCACTTCTGTTCCATCTTTGTTGGGAGTCGCACATGTGCAGTACCTCGGTAAGGACTACTAGCCAGTCAGAAGCAGAGTATGAGGGCGTGCCCTGACAGTACCTAGGTAAGGACTACTAGCCAGTCAGAAGCAGAGTATGAGGGCGTGCCCTGACAGTACCTAGCTAAGGACTACTAGCCAGTCAGAAGCAGAGTATGAGGGCGTGCCCTGACAGTACCTAGGTAAGGACTACTAGCCAGTCAGAAGCAGAGTATGAGGGCGTGCCCTGACAGTACCTAGGTAAGGACTACTAGCCAGTCAGAAGCAGAGTATGAGGGCATGCCCTGACAGTACCTAGGTAAGGACTACTAGCCAGTCAGAAGCAGAGTATGAGGGCGTGCCCTGACAGTACCTCAGTAAGGACTACTAGCCAGTCAGAAGCAGAGTATGAGGGCGTGCCACGCTAGCAGCTAGGTGAGCATTATAACATGTGTTACAAAGTGACCACGTTTGTCTCATGCACAAAAAAAGATATATAACACAATAAAATAGGAAAGGGAAGAAGCCAAAAAGCATAATATGAGCACTTTAAGCGATGATAACCTTTTTCTACGGCAAGTTAACTTCTGTTGACATCGATATTTGGTGTCAGCATGTTGATTCTCGTGTCGCACGAAGGATGGACAACGATAAATTGCCGTGTTTGATATTTAGTCCCACCCCTAATGTGTAGTCTCAGAGAAAGCAAGGGAGACAGAGAGAGAGAGACAACCTGAAGTCCAGAAGATTAGAGAAAAGGACAAAACGGGAAAGAATGAGAGGGAGAAGAGAGAACATGTGAGAGAGAGGACAGACAGGAAAGGAAAGAGAAGCCGACAGAGGGAGAAAGTAAAATAAAAAAAGCTTGAGAGAAAATATTGGAGAACACAAGTATGTGTGTGTGTGTGTGTGTGTGTGTGTGTGTGTGTGTGTGTGGGATCAGGAGACTATCACATGTTGCAGAGGGAGAGAGATTTAAAATGGCTGAGCGAGGGAGCATGACGAAACGAATCCAAATCTTCAAAGTAGATTAGAGAGACTGAAGCGAGGTTTTTTTCATTAGTGTGTGTGTATGTGTGTGTGTGTGTGTGTGTTTAGCATGTTTGCATTCGAGTTCTCAGAGCAACAACACAGCGAGCGCAGAGGCCCCGGCAAACATCCAACTGTTCAATCCCATCATAAAACCGCTTCATCTTTTCCGTCTCAGCGTGGACAGTTGAGTTATGTTCCTCTAATTCATCGCCCCCCCGTTTACAACAACACATTCTTGATTTGTTTAACCCGCCCCTCGCTAAATGTTTATCGCCGCCCGGCCAATGAGGCGTCCCACATGAATTTAAATGAGATTCCCAAATGGAATTTAAATTGGCCTTGAGTCGAAAACGGGACGGGCTCGATGGCAGAGCGGAGAGATGAAGAGCGAAAGATAAAAGCCTCAGAGGGAAAGAGGAAGAGACGGGGTAGAGAGGGGTAGAGAGAGAGAGAGAGAGCGAGAGAGAGAGAAGAGTTACAGATGATGATGACGATGATGATAAAGATGATCTAACTGTTTTTTTAAGCTGAATGACATAATTATAACACACAGGCTACGGATTATTATCTGTTGTGTTTCCAAGCTGAACATTTGTCGTCCCGGACTCTAAATGTGTCTAAACTGATTGTTGGTTAAAAGAAAAGAAAGAAAAAAGAAAAGCTTTCCTTATTGTACGGAACTGTGTTAGAAAGGAATACATCATTTCATTAGGTGGAGCCAAAGACTCAGTTTTTCCAAGATGGAATTTAAAGGAGACCTGTTATGCTCATTTTCAGGTTCATACTTGTATTTTGTGTTTCTAATAGAACATGTTTGTCATGGTT
Organism: Perca flavescens; assembly: GCF_004354835.1. Classification (NCBI taxonomy): domain Eukaryota; kingdom Metazoa; phylum Chordata; class Actinopteri; order Perciformes; family Percidae; genus Perca; species Perca flavescens. Next base: position 5,363,702 of record NC_041344.1, on the reverse strand, counting down.
GTATGTTTCTGGATGTTCTGTTTCCTGTTTTATTTTGAAGTCTCTAGTTTTCTGTCTTGTCTGATTTACTTCCTGTGTTTTCCCTCCCTTGTGATTGCCCTAATGTGTTTCACCTGTTTCCCAGCCTAGTGCCACCTGTTGCCTGTTTTCTCATTACCCTGTGTCTTTAGTCTTGGTTCTGTCTTTGTCTCTTGTCGGATTATTGTTTGCTGTTCGGTGGTTCTCGTTCGTCCTGGTTTTGGGATTCTGCTTATACCTATTTTTGTCTCGTGACATCTTTTGTTTGGTATGACTTTATTATTTTGTTTATTAAATCCTAAAGCTCACACTGCCTGTTCGTCCCTCTCTGCATTTGGGTCCCACATCCTCTGAAAGCCTGACAGAATAATCCGACCACTAAATGAACCCAGCAGAGATTATAGCTGAACTTTGTGACCTAGTCGGGTCAAAACCAGGACGAACGAGAACCACCGAACAGCAAACAATAATCCGACAAGAGACAAAGACAGAACAAAGACTAAATACACAGGGGGATGAGAAAACAGGCAACAGGTGACACTAGGCTGGGAAACAGGTGAAACACATTAGAGCAATCACAAGGGAGGGAAAACACAGGAAGTAAATCAGACAAGACAGAAAACTAGAGACTTCAAAATAAAACAGGAAAAAGAACATCCAGAAACTTACAACCAGGACAATGTTGACATGCTTTAATGTTCCAAAAACACTTTATTTCTCCCTTACTGCCCATGGCTGCTGCGCCTGTATTCACCCTCTGTTGGAGAGCCTGTCTCTTTAAGACTGCAAAATCTGCTCTGATTGGTCAGCGCTCCCGAGTCTTCTGCATTTACGCTCTGCCGTCTCTGAACCGTCAGGACTTTATAGCATTAAAAATCGCCAATAAAGCTTCAAAACCCCCCAAAAAAGTCCCAACCGACACTTTTGTGGCTTTCCCCGATGTTTTTGTCAGTTTTTTCCCTTTACCTTTGTCACTTCCAAGTTGTTAAAGCTAATTGTTTTTTACATTTGTCACTTGTGTCACTTTATTGGCACTTTTTTTAACATTTGTTTCACTTTGTTCTGACATTTTTGTCACTTTTTTATTATAACGTTGACTAAAACATCCAAATTCAACGAAATTAGTGAACTGATTATTTATTTACCTTGTTAAGAGCATTGTATGACACCATCCACATAATTTTTTTGGACAATATTTTTGAAAGAAAACCCCAAATTCTGATATAGAAACCTTTTTGAAAATGGGTCAAATTTGACCCGAAGACAACAGGAGGAGGAGGAGTGAAAGTACTGATTCCACACTGTAAAAAATACTCCGTTACAAGTAAAAGTCCTGCATTGAAAATGTTACTTAAGTAAAAGTATGTAAGTAGCATCAGTAGTATTAAAAGTAAAAGCGCTCAATGCAGAAAAATCCTCACAATTTAGATTCAATTTAATGGTCAAAACTGTTCTGTCAATCATTATTTCAGCCGTTGCATTGTTGCATAGTTTAATTTATAATAAAACATCGTATTTTATAAACTACATGTGTTTTGTGTGCAAAAATCTTAATTTGTAAAGTTACTAAGTAACTAAAGCTGTCAGATGCTGTTTGCTGCTATAATAATGTGCTAAATATCGAGTACAGCCCCTGTAATAAACAAACCAAAAAGGCTGTTCCATTACTATGTTTTTCATCGTTTTTCAACCCCTCAGCTTCCAAGTCCCCCCTTCACCCGTCGAGTATGCAAACTGAAAAATCATTTTTTGAGAAGCCAAAAGAGAGAGTGCTTGGAGGACTCCTGAGTAGCCGTTCCTCCAAAAAAAACGAAGCTTCGTAAAAGACAACCTCTGCCAACAGAGTGACTGACTTCCAACTGAGGGAAGAGAGAAAGCATCCAAAAAGAGAAGGACAAACGGAGAGCAAGAGACTGAAAGAGGCAAGAAAATGAAAAGCGAAAAGCAAAGAACATGAAGGCGACGACCAGTCAGAGTGGCAGTAAATTAGGCAAAGAGAGAGAGAGTGATGGGGAGCGGAGACAGGGTACTGAGAAATGGCTGCAGGCAGAAATAAACAAATGGTGATAACAATTAATTAGGGTCTCGTCCTGCAGGAAGAAGGGGGCTATCATATCAGCTAGCAAACCGAGCCGACGGGACCCCCGCTGATACCAGGCGCCGCCGCAGATCACCGCGGCCGCTCCGAGGCTAATCACAGCCTCAACTCTATTAACTGCTTTCAATCCCATCTCATTTCTCGTTTGCGAGGCATTTAGTTGACACTCATTCGACTTACAGCGACCGCGGAGGCTTTAGGTCCTCGGTTTATCAGCTTTTACAAGTAAAAGGCGGCGAGGGTCAGAGCGGCGGCGGCCACAGACCGAACGAATGTTTCTGAGGACATGTGAGACGACATGGGGGCACGATGACGAAAGGAGAAAAAAAATCTGAGTGGTGTTTGTTGGTGCGGAAACGCAACACAACAACCAAGCAGGGATCTCCTGGGTCATAGATATTTTTTGTGTAATGTCATGGACTTCAAAGATTGGCTTTCCCAGACAGGGAGTGTCAGGGAATTTGATAGAATCTACTGGGAAAGACGAGGGGATTTTATAAACGCTCAAAGTCAGTCATTACCCAAATGACAGCGATATACTGGAGTTTTCTTTCTTTTCTTCAAAGCATAAATGAAAGGCAAAATCAAAGGAAGTGTGTCCTCCAGACAACAAGTTGTCCAAACCACATGATGATTATTGGCCTTTCCTTAACCCTCTAATACCACCCACGGGAGCCTTTTATAAATTAGCGCCCCTCAACCCGTTCTCACTGCCAACTCTTAAAATACAGACGCTTGGTCTCTCGGCGTCAGATACCGACGCAAAAATCACTTTTTCAACGCCTGTAGAGCAGCAGCGCTGTAAGATGACGTAGTATTAAGAGAGACAATGGTAGCGAGTGTTTATCAGTGTTTTTTGCCCCCAATGGTGCCTTCCAGGCAGTGCTGCCTGGAAGGTGCCGTTGGGAGGCACTGGTTAGGGTTAAAGTTAAGGTTAAGGTTAAGGTTAGGTGCCTTGAAGGCAGCGGTCGCAGCGTTACCTGGAAGGAGCAGTTGGGGGCAAAAAACACCATCGAGCGTAGCAACTAGTCTGAAAGACGGAAATGCCGCGTAAAGAGTTCGGTTGTGTGGGGTGAATGGGTTAAACAACACAGTACTTTCACCCACCCACCATATTTTCCTAAATGTAACTGTCCCGTTCTTGTGCCGCATGTCCGTTAAAGGTGCCACACGTATTTCATTACTTTACGTTAATGTCTGAAGTTCTACCATGGACTCTGTAACATTTTTTGTGCAAAAAAGCCTTTGTTACCTTGTTTCAAGCCATTCTAGAGTGGTATAGAAAGCCTACAGGAAGACTCAGCTCGATTTGTGCCAGTTCACATTAATATTCAACAACCTAAGATGCTTGACTCTGATTGGCTAACAGCTAGCCAATGAGAGCCTGGCTATCAGCATCCTTTACCCAGCGCAACTGGACGAGCTCACGAATGACTGACCAGCTTTTGTAATTGGCCTGATTTCTCCGCTCATTTCTTTTCAGTGGCTAGAGCTGACAGAGGAGGTAGCAGTTCATTTTCACATTCACAACATAACACAAACACATGTGGACCTAACATATTTCAAAAAATGCAAGTAAAAAACAGTTTTGTGTGGCAGGGCACTTTTAAACGTACGTCTCGACCCGGAGACTTTTAGCGTGAATAACACACGCCAAAGGACGCCAAGAGTCATGACGCTAAAGGAGACTTTCAGCGTGACTAATAGTGCTGCGTTCGCCGATAGTTTTTTCCCGGCATTATTTACATACAGGCGTCTATACAGGCACCTCTGTGTCGCTGGAGACGCTGCACCCATCCATATGATGCAAATTGCACACATAATTTGGGTGATATGAATGTAAGATGATTGCAGAAGTCACACTGATCTGTGTTTTTGTTTATTATTTTTAAAGAAATGGCAGAGCAGATTCCGAAAACAAATCCAGCGTGGCAGGGTTTCCATTTTTATGATGTAAATTGAGAGAGCAAAAGCAGTATCGGCTCCAAATGGGAGATCGGCCTTTCTGCTCAGCTTCCCCCAGTCTGTGGAATGCTCTCCCTGACCACCTGAGGACCCCACAGACTGTGGATGCTTTTAAACGTGGCCTTAAAACCCACTTTTTTAGGAGAGCTTTTGAGTGAACTTGTGCCCTTTTCCTTTGATTTACTTCTTTTTTTTTTTCATGCTCTCCATGTGTTTTTATAATTTTTAGCACTATCATGTAGCACTTTGAGATTTGCGTAAATATAAAGTGCATTACAAATTAAATGTATTATTAAATATCGGCTCAAGTAAATCAGCAGCCCGATATCGGCTAAGGCTGATGAAAAAAAATCTACATCGGCACTAAAAAAATCCATATCCATATCAGTCGATGGGAGAGTGAGAACGTGTTGCGCCCCTAGCGGTGACAGGAAATAAATCCTTATAGCTAAACCAGAGAACGTAAAGGTCAGTTTTGATATGTTTGGGCAACAAAAGTACTTCGTTAAGTTTAGAAAAGGATCGCGTTTTGGGTTCAAATCAGACGTCGTATCACTTCCGTTTACGTATGTGACGCTGAACGTGATGTGAAGTGATCTAAAACAGCTACGTACGCATATGTTAAGGCACACGCACTTATATTTGGTCACTGTTGCGTCAAGAGACAGTAAACAACATAAGCATTCACCTTTTCAACTTCCTTGCAAGATAAAAAACCAGCAGGGGGGGCGAGAGAATGCGTGCGTTGTTGGAACCCATCATTAGCTTGTGTTTCCCTAGGGGACATGTAAACTGGTGCGCCTTTGTGAGAGCAGGGGGTGAAAAGTTTGGCCCAAAGCATTTCATTGAAATTCCTTCCTTGACGAGGAGACGCACATTCAGACACATACAGCTCATCAGACGCAACCTATTAGTAATTCTTGTACTGCTTGTACCTACCATTACCAAGAACTGAAATCCATGTTAAAGGAATACGCCACCATTTGTTGAAATAGGGCTTATCGCAGTCTACCCTGGCTGTAGTAGGTGGGCCAACACATTTTTTGTCTCAGTGCAAGTAATTAGGTTGTTTTTTTGTCTTTTGTTGGCTCACTTTTACTCACAACATGCTAACCGGCAACATAGGATTCCATTCACTACGCTAAGCTAACTAGCGGCGGCGCTGCTGGTGTTGCATCGGACTCAAACGATGCATGCACAAAAAATGGCCCACCTATCTACAGCTAGGGGAGACCGTGATAAGCCCTATTTCAACAAACGGTGGCGTATCCCTTTAAACAATCTAAACAGGAATTAAATAAAGAAGAAGTCAGAAGATGTTTGAGTTGTCCCTTGCCTCCTCCAGTCCTTGAATAGGCCTTTTTCAAAGTTTGGGCGAAGAGCCAAAGTGTGAACTACATAACTTAACAGTCACCTTACTTCCTGCTTTGCTCCCTTTATAATTACTAACCCTAACCCTTATGCTGTCATTGTTCTTGGGAGGACAGTCAGACAGAGAATTTATCAACCTAAAAATAACCAGAGTATACGTTTCAGTGTCATCTCGCAGAATAAGGTCGCTGCTAATCAAAGTGAAAGTACAGTTTTGCGATCTGAGGTGTCTTCCGGGCAGCAGGGACTCCTATTGCGTCCCCTTGCTCTTAATTTGTGGGCTGACAGGCTACGTTAAATAAAAAGGCATGTCCACGATGAACACAATTACTCTGTAGCATTTCCCAAACTGTGTGGAAGCTGGTCTTGGGATGTCGGGATGGAAGCAGCAGTATGTCGCCTACCGTAATATGAAATGGTTAAATAATAAAAAGCCCTGTAGATGGACGTGGAACATCAGACTTTACACTGCACTACATAAACATCTCACACTTTGTGTTTTCGGCTCTCGCTGTTGCACCAGCCGACTGAAATCCCTGAGGAAGAACAGCTTTAGAGATTTAGCTCAGCGGGACAAAAGGATCCCCAGCATTTCAAACTGAGCCGAAGCTGCTTCGGTCAACATGAATACATCTTCCAACACAAAAGGTTAGAAAACACGCCTTTTAATTTTCAAAAACCCAAATATTCTCCCTCCCCCCCGCCTGCCTGCAGCTTCGCCATCACGGCGGCGCGTTAAAGATTATATCGTAAATTTGACTTTCCTGCTGCGTGCCTGACCTGCTGTTCAGCTCATCTCATTCAAACAAGAGTGGAAACATCAGAGCTGGCTGTGATCTTTTCTGTCGTGAAGGATGATATCTGCCCTTCCTTGTTACAGATGGAATAAAAGAAGAAGAAAAAAAAAGGCTCCCACCCAACAAAAGAGGAGCGCTACCGATTTAACACTTTGTCTGTCGGGTAATGGCCCTTAATGCACACCTAAATATAGGATATTAGCTTTCTTTCCCTTCAGGGGATAAGGAGATTTTGTTTTGCAGCGGCGGCATCATCAAGAGCGTTGCTGACTCAAACCACTATAATGACATGGTAATCCTCTCATTTAGCCGCTGACACGCGACACATTTCTGTCGCCGAAAACAAGGAAGGAGGGAAGAGAGAGGAAGGTTTGATTCCTGCGCATAAGAAATACAATTGGAAAGGCAAAAGGTAGTAAACAACCAGCGTTGTGACCAAGTCATCTCTGCTCAAGTCCCAAGTAAATCTCAAGTCATTTGAATTTTATATTTAACAGCTAACATTTAAACTTATGAATGCATGCAAGTCATCTGAGTCATCATGCCTCGAGTCATTTATTGTTTGTCAAGTCACAGGTTATGTTGAGTCAGGGCAAGTCAAGTCCTAAAATCAAGTCAATTTTTCTTACACCCAAGGTGAAGCACTCTTAGCTGTAGTATCTGGTATTTAGATAGAGAAAAGACAAGTAGCCCATCTAATACAATGATTGGCAAGTTTGTATGACTAGTGCAAAAAGTATGGACATTTATTTAATCTGTTTTATAATTATTGACATTCAGTGAAATCCTTTTATATTAAACAGCTAACATTTAAACTTATGAATACATGCAAGTCATCCGAGTCATCATGCCTCAAGTCAAGCCTCGAGTCATTTATTGTTTGTCAAGTCACAGGTTATGTTGAGTCAAGGCAAGTCCTAAAATCAAGTAATTTATTTTTGGTCAGTCATCAAAATGGTGACTCGTCCACATCTCTGCAACATTACCGCACCACTTTTTGGAGTGCTTTCTTGGCCCAAAGCTAAACCTTGCACCAAAATGTCAATAAAATATGTTCATTGTGTCTTGACATATGAACACATGAACCTTCTTGGTAAAGGTGATCTGATATGTATGTATTCATATATTAAGAACATTTTGCACTAACTCAGCTTTTCCGAGGCTGTTTGCCTTTCTGGTTTCTAAGATTAAGCTCAAACCAACACTTTATTTCCTGTTAGCTCTGATCCACCGTCTCCTTTCATAAACACAGTGAGACTGATAACTCCCATTGTCATGGTGACGAATAGTGGACTGGGGGTGGACCAATCCATGGAAGCATTGACTACCATCAATGGAACAAGTCAGGCTTGAATGCTCATTCTCTGCTTATTAATCAGCGAGGCGTCTGATCTCTCTTCTTGCTAACAATGCAAGAATGCCAATGTGATGACATCATGCAACTCGGTCTGCCAGAAATGCATTTAGAAGATTTCAAAAGCTGCAAAACATTTGTTATCATTATAATGAATGGAGAAAAATTTTATGACCGTATCAAGAACATGTTAGTCTCCCATTGCCAGACTTTAAAAATGGTCTGGGGCTGTTTGCATTTCTTTAAACCAATCCCAATCGTCTTTGGGCAGCCACAGTGGCTCTGTAAAATATAGTTTCGGGAAGGAACTTGTTTTGGTGTAACGTGTAAAGAAAACGCCACATAAAATATTAAATGAAGTTAAGTGTTCACACAATACAGTAACGTGAGCTATTAAAAACAGCTGGATTCATGGATTCACATCATTTGCTTTTACCAGTGTAACGCTGTGTGTAGTTTGTCCACAGCAATCCCACCGATCGGTCCCAAGACGTCCCAGTTCAAGAGAAAACGCTGCAACCATATTCTTTGTTAATCTTTACAATGACTCCCCGAAAGAATTAAGCAGGCCTGCCTTATCGCACCATCCAAAATGTTCTTCAAAACTTGCCAAAACCTTTCAGAGTGTAGCTTGCTAGCTCGAAGTCTGTTGTTGTAATTAAGAGTCAAAAAAAAAAACTGTCTTGGGAAAAGTGAAAAGTAACTTGAAGCACGACAAACAATGTGTTTATTTTATGAACCGAAACCACCATCTTTCCTAATTAAAGTATATTAGAGGCCTAAACTACATGCAGGATCCAGGGCAACGCTTTGCACTCCCAAAATTAACCCTGAACACATCCGTGCGACTTGCACTTCCTCCACTTCAAGAAGATTACATTTTTGGCATTGCATATACATGTATATGAACAAATATGTAGGCAGGGGGTTGCATCATCTGTTGCGCACAAACAAATGTGCCTTCTGTGAGAACCCAGAAGCAGAGTCTGCATTCAGACTCAGAAAATGAGTTCATATCTGAACATTTTTGAACTAACCTCTCCTGAATTCAGACTGAACTTGTGGGGTTCCATGCGCCCTTAGATCTCAAGGAAAGCTATTCACAATGTGTGGAGCCACATCTGTTTGACTGCACTCAGTAAACAGTCCGCAAAAGGTTAACACTAACCTGCAGAGGCCTCTGCTGTCTGACTGTAAAGCCTGTTTCTGTCCAGGAGCCCTTCATTCAGCTGCGGGTTGCTGGAGAGACATCAGACAAACATCCATTTTGTGGCTAGTGACATTTCGGGGGATATGTGTAGGCTTAGGCTACAATTATAATTATGAATACGTCAATGTTATCTCATGTATATCATGTATGTTTTCTTTCGGAAAGGCTGGGCTGTAATTACTATGTCATTTCCTGATAATCCCGGCCAGTTGGGGGCACGTTACCGTGGTGCTCAAATTACTCGTGGTTGCTGGTGACAAAACCACTTATTAAACATGTACATTGAAGTGATAGCGGCTTGACAGAGCTGCATGCTTGCCGTCCGATTGTGATATGAACGTCCGCATTGCATGTTGGGTTATGCCTCATAGCCTGGTAGTGTTCTGTCTTAAAATAATAAGAAACAAAAACTATTATAACATCTTATTCCTATGACCGTTGCTTTAATTAACATTCTGAATGTTAATTAAAGCAACGGTCATAGGAAGAAAAAAATGTGGGGCAGACACAAAAGATCTTTCCGAATGAAATACATTAGTTTGAAATTCTTGTCGCGGAAAAAACTGGAAAATAGTTCCCCTTTACACGATCAATAGATTACATATTTCTTGACTATTTCAGTTGGGAGACTGGGTTCTGATTTAACACAAATGTTCAGGATGTTTTCCAAAACTTACTTTCTTTCTTTTAACTTCGACATTGTTTGTCTACAAAGTTTAAAAATTTTGGGATTTATAGGATGCATTGGTACACCATACAATGTTAAGATAATAAAAAATTTAACAAAGTCCTCTACCTGCTGCACACGCTGATTTATTAGGTACAAGATAATTTTTTCTAAATATTTCCACAGCAGTGTCATTCAAACTGCAGAATTAATTAAATCCGATTGTGAATGCTGCTGAACTGTGAGGCAGGCTACAGTGAACGTCTGTAATTAGTCATTTAGACTCACATTTGCGTTAAATTACCTCAACATGCCTCCATATGTTCACAGTTCATTCACACTTATGAATACTGAATACAGAATCGACTGGGAGGTTGGTAGTAAATGCACCCTGGTTTGAGGTTTATGGAAGTCTGCAGCTGATGAGGAGCTGAAGATGACAACAAAGAGGGAGGCGTGAAGAAATACAAGAATATGTGAGGGAATGCTGGAAAAAACAAAAAAAAGTGCAGCAGTAAAAGAAAAAAGTGAAGAGCAGATGGGGCTTGATGGGAAGAAGAACAATGGGGAGTTCAGTTTCCTGCCGTGTGATGGTATTTATTCATTTTGTGGGGGGAAAAATAAAAACATCGAAAGCTTATCGCTCAGCAGCAGAAGAAAAGCAGAGGAATCCGTCTCGGTGGCACTGGAGCTGAGACACTTATCGACAACGTGAAGTGTCACGGCACATTATTCATCAGATAATTTAGAAACAGCAGTGGGAGGTATTGACAGAGGAGAGGCCCAGAGACGACAAAAACAAGTGAAAAATAAAGTGAAATATTTTCTGAGATGTTAAACTGTAAGCTTCACTATCTGTTGTTATTTTTTTCTTCCAAGTTTTTATCCAAAAGCCCTATTCAGTAGGGATTAACATTACAGGGGAATTAAATACAGTAATGGTCCTATGACATGCTGCTTTTTGGATGCTTTTATATAGGCCTCAGTGGTCTCTAATACTGTATCTGAAGTCTCTTTCCCGAAATTCAGCCTTGGTGCAGAATTACAGCCACTACGAGCCAGTCCCACAATGAGCTTTCCTTAGGACATGCCATTTCTGTGTCTGTAGCTTTAAATGCTAATGAGGAGGAGGACTAGTGGGAGCCTAAAGATGTTTAACAGAAAAGGGCCCGAGTATAGAGCCTTGAGGAACTCCACATGCTCAGATATGTAATTACCGATAACACAAAGTAGTCTGTGTCCTTCAGCAACACGCCACCTCCAATACAACCTCCAGCATTGTTTAAGTGCAGGGCTCTTTTGAGTCTGAATCCCTGCTAAAAGCTGCTCAAAGTCACTTCATGTAGGTGTTTTACAATGAAAGCTTACCAATAATTAGGTGGGATTATGGCTTCTCAACTGGTGGGGGGCTTTTTTCTCCCCAGTTTCTCCTCGCCAACTAAATAACACAAAGGAAGGGCTGAACAAAAAAATAATAATGAGTGAATGAATGCAGCTGAGTGGTAAGCAGGGCATTACTGTTTTTGAAAATGGACATAATACTGAATGTTTCAAGCCAATAGGTAAAGACAGAGGAAGTGTTGCGTTTGCATCAACAGCAAACTGCATAGGAGCAAATCAGAGGTTTCGTACAAGAATATTATATAATATACAAGTGGAAATGAGAAAATTATAGAATTACATTATGAATTATCATCATAACTCATAAAGCCTGTTTCAAATAAAGTTTTTTTTTTCTTTTTTCGGTTGGTGATAAAAGTCCTGGAATGAATGTCAGGTCCATTATTTAAAGACGTACAGTAGAGCCTATTTGTCTAGATGAGAGCACAGAAAGTGTCTAGGGCACTCTTTTCAACTCCGCAGGAGAGAAATGCTGACTTCACATTTGTTCTCAGTGTTTCATCACATTAAACTGAAGTGAAACCCATTCTCCCCTGTCCAACATCATATCCAATAATCTGCAGCCGTCTCTGTGAGACAAACACGCTGAGGTGACACCAAAAAACCTCTGAATCACTTAAAATGTCAAGTGGAATAAACATGATAAACCCTTCTGACATTTGTCTCAGAGCAACTCAAGCAGGGATTCTGTAACTGAGCTTCAACACAGCAGACTCACAAACACAACAGGACACATACTACACAACCTTTGTCCAAAATGTATGGGCATTGTTGAATTTAAAACTGCACCAGATGACATACAAACAATTCAAGAATAGATACGTGGGATAACTTCTAAGAGGTACGTTAACGTTAAATCAACCTGTTGTACGAACTAAATAGCATGTGCATTTCACTTTGTGGGGTGACCTTGTGGAATGGTCTAAACCAGAGTTTTTCAACAGGGGGTCCGGGACCCCTAGCGGGTCTTCAGAGTCACTGCAAAGGCGCCTCCAAATTATTGTTAACTTTTGAAAGTTTTTTCAAAAATGTCAATATATTAACATGAATCCAACATATTATTAGCAAATATACGGTAAATCCCAACTGATGATAGGCTTACTGGCCTATAAGGTAAGCCATCCAGAGACACATTTAATCCTAAGGATTCACTATGTATGTTTAACATGAAAAGATGATTTATAAAATCATGCCCAAAATTATCATTTTCATAGCTTAGTATTCTATGTAAAAAAAGGTATGTAATACATACATACATACATACCTAAAGCCTTTATATATATATATATATATATGTCCCTGCTCCATCTCTCTTTCAGATATGGGGTCCTTGGTTTAAAAAACTTTGAAGACCCCTGGTCTAAACAATGAAATCAAACGCAGCAGTAATATTATGCAGTTCAAAAATAGATTGAAGAAAAATAATACCTGGCCAATATAGAAAGGTGAACTGAATGTATGAATGGAAATGTACACACAGTGTATAGTTGTATGTTGTTGTATTGTTGTAAGTTATTGTATGACTTACACTTTTTGTATGCTATACATATCTAGTTCTTGTGTTCTGTAATAATATGATATTGTGGGGGTTATAGTAGGGGCAGGACTTCATAAGCATTATGCTTCTGCCTGCTCCTTCTCTAACTCATGTTTTGTTTTTTTTTTGTTCTTTGATGAAATCGGATTGAAATGTATATGATTGTTTTTTATCTTGGGTTTTTTTCTTCGTTTTTTACAGTATGTTGATCGTTTGAGATAAAAAAGTGTCCTTCGGATAACATGATCATGCCGGGGTCCTCAGAGGGCAAAGAAAAGCACACACATGTTAATACAGAAATGGATTCTAGGTTATGTAAATTATGTGACAAAGAGGGGGTGTCTGTATATAAAAAAAAAAGATTGTCAGGTAATTTCAGTAGAAGCAGAAGCGCAGTGTAAGGGAGATATATATCCCTGAGGAAACAGGACAGTTGATGATGGATGGACAGAGAGAAGAGAGAGAGAGGCTGTCTGCAGTTTAATTTGAGCGTCTTCTGAATATAGGTTCGGTAAAGATGGCGGTCATCATTAACAGAAAACCAATGTCGACTGATGTGAACCGTTGCCTCCGGTGTCAAAATCACACACTTTGTTGACCCCTCCATCCTCATCCCGAAGAGGTTTTGTGGCGCCATAACAATGTCACACTCCTTCCATTTTTGTTCCTGACTGATAGGTTATTAGTTGCGTGACCGCTAAAGGCTCATGTCAAGTAAATGTAGTGCGTCATTTCATGGGTATGAATAAATTAACCTTGCTGCCATTTTTCACATCCATAAACATTGATATGAATCCTGAATGAGACCAAACCCGATCTCATTCCCAACTCGTCCAATAATGACGCTTGGTCAGCTAGTGGTGGAAGAAGAATTCAGATCCTTTATTATTAAAGGGTAACTATGCAGGTTTTTTTTAGCTTAATTTACCTTAACTTATTCAGTTAAGTTGTTCACGCTTTGGAGTCATTGGAATGGTTATATGACTTTTTTTTCGGGTTGAATGGTGGTCGTCTCGCTTCCCCGTAGCACCTGTGAGCGGAAAAACCACCCTAGCAAATTTGGGACGGTGAGCTGAATTTTTAAAGTAACTAAAGCTGTCAGATGAATGTAGTGGAGTACAAAGTACAATATTTGGTTACACTTTAGTTGAAGGTATGTACATAAGAGTGACATGACACTGTCATGAGCGTGTCATAAACATTATGAACAAGTCATAGACGTTGATGACATAACGCTTCTTTTAGTGTCATTTGCTTTTTGTCATGACAAGTTATGGTTAAGGTTAGAGTTAGATTTGGGTTAAAAGGGTTAGGTTTGGTTTAAAACGCAGCACCCAGAATGGGTGCTACAAGGAGCACGGGCACAAGGGGACCACTGGTGTGAATAAAACACTTTAAAAAAACTCCTTAAAAAACCAGGTTCGGTTAAATAAAAAAAGACGGGGCTGTGTTAAAAAAAACAGCCAGATATCAAAAGGAGGTTAAAAGAACCACTGGACAGGAAGGACAGCGGGAATTTAAAACTTTAAATAAAAGGTCAACTCCACAACAACACCGGTGTCTCTCCCAGAGAAATATCAAGGTAAAAAAATTTAAAAATAAAATAAAAACACCCACATGCCTACATACATATATACACAGTCGTGTAATAAATAACATTATAAAAAGCCTGGTGTCCCAAAATAAAATAAACTCTATTACAATCTTAAAACCATGTTATTTAAATTAAAAAATTAAAAAATGAAATACTGTCTGCGTTATTTGCTCTTGAGGTTAAAAATATCCATACACATACCATTCAGGGTTAATAATAAGTGCTATGTTTAAAAGTGCTTTAAGAAGTAAGGTTTGGGTTAAAAGGGTTAGGATTAGAGTTAGGTTTGGGTTAAAACGCAGCTCCCAGGATGGGTGCTATGAGGGGCACGGGCACAAGGGGACAGGGTTAGGGTTAGGTTAGGATGTCACTCTTATGTATATACCTTCAACTAAAGTGTTACCCAATATTTCTCTCTGAAATGTAGCAGCGTAGAAGTAGAAAGAAAAGACTCATAGTAAGTAAAGTGCAAGTACCTCAAATTTGTACTTAAGTACGGTACTTTGAGCAAATGTACTTTGTTGGTTTCCACCACTGCTCTCAGCGTCAGAAACCGACGCAAAAGAGTAAGAATAAGAATCTTTATTGTCGTTGCACATCAGGCGAACAATTAAATTGCAGTGCTTCTTCAGCCAGTGCACAATAAATACAAACAATAAAAGGAGAGCCATGCCATTATGAAAACTATACACCGAAACCGAGAGCTGAGAGCCGCTGCGTCTGTGCGCTGTCACTGAAAACGTACATTTTGTAACCCCAACCCACCGTCTTCTCCTTAACCTAACTCCATCCATTTGATCCAACAGAGTTTCAAAATGTTTGCTCATTTTAGATGCTTCTCCCAAGAATTCAGCCCGACATATTTGGTATCTTTGTACATTTTATGATCTCCCCTAGAATTCCAGATACACCTAATTAACCAAATTGGAACAAAACAACAATTAGAAGAGACGTGAGAATAGCTCCATCAAATTAAACTCATTCTGCACATGCTGTTTTGGATTCATTTCCCTCCAGCTGATACAGGATGGAGAAAGACACAACGGCTGAAGGAGAAAACGGTGAAACAGAGGGATGGAGGGAGGGGGATAGATGAGTGGATGAGCGGAGGGCAGCAGCAGCGGTGTGAAGGTGACAGATTGACCCGCGGGTCTCCCCTTCACCCGGGAGAGTGGGACAGCTGGGGTGAAAGCTCCGGAGGCGAGCCAGCGGGGAAAACAACAAACGCCACTGTCAGCAGATATAGAGGAGGAAGAGGAGGAGGAGAAGTGGGGGATGATGGACAAAAGAGATATGGAGAAAGAGAGAGAGAGAGAGAGAGAGAGAGAGAGGGGGGGCGGGTGATTTTAGTGTCAATTACAGCGGGAGAGAGGAGAGATGTGTGGAGGTGTGGATGGATTTATTGTAAGCGAGGGAGGAGGGGGAGGAGATGATGAAATGAGAGAGCAAGGTGAGAGAAGAGAAGGAAACATGACAGGAAAGGAGAGGAGGAAAGAAGCGAAGAGAGGAGAGAAAGAAATCAGACTGGAAAGGAGAGGAAACAAGACAGGAAAGGAGATGAGGAAAGAAGAGAAGAGAGGAGAGGCGCAGACACACACACACACACACACACACACACACACACTATAGAGGTTCCATAAGAAGTATAAGATATACTGTATATATAACTAATCTAAATCAATCCTAATATTGTGTTAATGTTCATATTATATTTTGTCCGGTCCGAATATTAGGACGAAATGTATTTTTATGCTTCGGCAACATTGTTATTGAAAATTTCATGCCGATAAAGCCTCTCTGAAATGAATTGAATTGAGAGGAGGAAACAAGAGAAGAGAGGAGGAGGGGGAGGAGGGGATAACATGAAAGAGGAAGGTAAGAAAAGAAAGGGAAACAAGACAGGAAAGGAGAGGAGGAAGCAAGACAGAAGAGGAGGAAACAAGACAGGAAAGGAGGAAACAAGAGAGAAGGAAACAAGAGAGCACAGGAGGAAACGAGAGAGGAGAGAAGGAAACAAGAGAGGAGAGGGGGAAACGAGAGAGGAGAGGAGGAAATAGGCAAGAATGAAACGAGAGAGGAGAGGAGGAAATAAGCCGGAGAGGAGAGGAAGAGAGGATAAAAGGAAGCAAGACAGGAAAGGAGGAAAGAAGAGAGGATTAATTCTTTGTAAGAGACAAAAAGAAGCGAAGGAGGGACAACGAAGGAATCAATGAAAGGAAACTGTATTTCATTTAATTTGAATGACACAGTAGCTAGAGAGACGATATTACACTAACAGTCATCTGAGCATGACATCCAATGTAGCATGAGTAATGAGCTTCAAAATGCTGAACAAAAGCCAAAAATCTTAAAGCATAATTCTGGTTTATTACAAGGTGGATCTATTTTTTTGTGGTCTGTGACCCGTGTGACTTTGCTCGCCGTGTCCCCGGACTACAATTCCTGTGGTGAGTGCAGTGTTTAGTGGAATACATAACGGATGAAAACTACGGATGAAACTACATAAATAATACAGCTGTATTATCCTTTCACCAAAACATCGGGCCAATGACATCACACCAGATACGTCGTTTGGAATGTATGAATGCACGCATCAATAAATAAATTAGAAAAATCATTAAAAAAAATAAAAATAAATGTCACGTCCCTATACGCACAAACCGGCGCATTGTCATAGAATGTCTCTGAACAGATTCAGGCCCACTTTTAGGGGAAAACAATCCCGCGTTCCCCAGTAGACAACAACAGCATAACGACAGAGGAAACGTAAATCGCTCCAAACTTTTACTTTATGCCGAAAGGTTGCCGAGTAGTTTGTTGCACCAACACTATATCCAAAAAAAAAAAAACATCTTCCATTTGTCCTGTTGCCATGTCCTAAAATAGATCGTGATGGATGGGCTTTGGCTCCAGGCTATAGACCAGACCAGCGGCGATCAAACTTAGTTTATTAAGGTATTGTGAATGCTCAGGTTCACAATACAAACATTAGACGTGTGTATAAAA
Organism: Perca flavescens; assembly: GCF_004354835.1. Classification (NCBI taxonomy): domain Eukaryota; kingdom Metazoa; phylum Chordata; class Actinopteri; order Perciformes; family Percidae; genus Perca; species Perca flavescens. The sequence goes on along the minus strand of NC_041344.1, from coordinate 5,346,684 downwards.
CAAACCATCTGTTTAATTTGTCAAAATTAGGATCCAAACACATGTCAAATTGCATTGACTTCCATGGGACCGTCTGTTTTCTATCCCCCAAAAGGGGGCGCGGCCTGGAGTTTCAGCCAAGTACTGGTTTTGCGTATTAAGGTGTAGAAACATTAGGCCAACAGCCGACCGATGACAGAAAAGCCGGTCGAGATGATCAGTCGCGTCCCCGAGGTCCAAAAAACTGCCCCGGGACACACTGACCGGGGATTTCCACTGGATGCGTAACGGCTGCGGACCGGCTCCGCTGCGTGTCTGCTGCGTGTTCTGCCGTCCGTCAATACCCACCGGGTCCGGATTTGTTGCAGAACGGCTGTGGCCGTGACCGACAGCTGTAGTCACGAGGACCCACAAGTTCTCGCGAATTCACGTAGAATAGAACCACAAAACCAACAACAGTTAGTTTCCATCCAGAGGAGTAGTAGGGAAACAACTCTGTGCTGTGTTTTCAAGGTGTAGTGCAGGGAAATATGATCTGCCGTGAGAACGGTGTATTTTATTTTGAAAATTAACCAGATATTTATTTTGTTTCTGTGCTCAACTTCCTGTCCCGCACTATCTGCCGTGTGCTGAATTGCTGCGGAGCTCTCCGGCGTATGTCAAAGATAGAAGCTCTGCGTATCTGCTGCGGAGGGCTGCGGACTGAGGGAATGGGGACGGAGTCGGGACGCAGACGTTCCGCAGTCTGTGGAAATACACACACTGACTTTAATGGAAACCTAATGACTCCGTCGACGTTCCGGAGACGTTCCGCAGAGCTTCCGCAGACGTTCCGCATCCAGTGGAAATTGCCGGTCAGGCGACACCAACTTGAGAAACGTAATACGTCTTCAGAGCAGCAGGCGGCGCTACTCTGTATTGTTGCCCAAGAAATGAAAACCGGCAGCTGATTGGACAAACGCGTCACATGGGTTTGTTTTCTCCGGAAATTCGAAGCCAGACTGTCATGGCGGCTCGATCAGAATACAATCTCATATTGTACTAAAATAGTTCACCGAGACATGTTTCTGAAAACATTTTAAGCGAGAAACAGGCCATGCAGTTCCTGAATTTGTCTTCATTTCAGATCGACAAAGGTCAGTTTAAAAGATTTTCGTCAGATTTTGAGAGACTCTAGTCACCTCAATCCACTCCGAAGGAACACACATTTCCTGGGTGAAACTCTTTAGTTTTCCCCCAGGAAGCCAACTCCGCTCCCTGGCTTGAAAGTCCTGTGTTTAAACGCCCACCCACCCATCCATCCTCACCGACCTCCTTCCTATGCCACCAGCCGCCTTCTTAGACATCGGCTGTCAATGGGGTGCATACAGCAAGAAAAATGTGGGATGCCTATGAATTAACTTTCCGTAGCATTTTGAACGAATGGTTCATGAGAACAGGCTGAATTCTTTCATAGTTCTGTCTTGATCAGTCTCCGAGGGAGAGAGAAGGAATCTCAGCTCTTTGGTTTCATTCTGTGGAGAGCAAATGCTCCAATGTCAAAGACTGCCCTTCAGCAAACAACATATATATATATATATATATATATATATATATATATATATATATATATATATAGATAGAGAGAGAGAGAGAGAGAGAGAGAAGCTGATAGAGTGATGCAGAGAGAGAGAGAGAGAGAAAGAGGGATGCTGGGGGAGGACAGGGAAGACATTAGAGAAAGTGTAGCCAACGATCCAGTGGAGACTCCATCCACTCAATACATACAAGAGAGAACGTGATAACGAGGGGACAATGGAGCGGGAGATTGGTCGAAGAATCGGAGCAGCAGCGGGGGGGGGCGGCATTACATTCACATTATCGCACCGTTGTGACGAAAAGAGAGCTGAGCCAGAAGGCAAAGCTCTCGCTCTACCGGTCAAGAGAGCTTGACCGTGTTTGTTTTTGACCCATCCATCCTTCCTACGAGGACTTCAAACTCAGACTCAGAAACGTAATTCGGCACAAAAATACGTCTTCCCTTGAAAGCGTAATTAAGAAGGCAGTTTTGTCGCATGGGAACGTACGTTTTCAGCGCATTCTCACAAACGGCGTCGTATGAGTTTTCGGACGAAAACTAGGACAGCGCCGGCTGGTCACGTGACATCGGCTACAGAGCGGCAGTTGCTAGCTCGTTTAAGCCGCTACAGAGCGCTTTGCGATGCCGGCTACAGTCCTCCGTCAGCAGCTCGGTCATACCAGCGGCAGTTAGTAGAAGGGTTTAGCCGCTACAGATGCTTCTGCGACTCAGCATGGTGTTCCGTCAGATCAGTGGGAGTTGGCGGTTCAGTTCCTCGAGAAAAGGTGACTGTTGAGCCGGGTACAGTGTACCACGAGCTGACGGGCCGTTTCGGCGGGCATTGCGGTTAAGTTTAGGCAAGATAAAGTGAGCTTTATGCGGCGACAACAGTTAAAGGGATACGCCACCGTTTGTTGAAATAGGGCTTATCCCAGTCTCCCCTGGCTGTAGATAGGTGGGCCAACGCATTTTTTGTCTGAGTGCAAGTAATTAGGTTGTTTTGTTGTCTTTTGTTGGCTCACTTTTACTCACAACATGCTAACCAGCAACATAGGATTCCATTCACTACACTAAGCTAACTAGCGGCGGCGCTGCCGGTGTTGCACCGGACTAAAACGATGCATGCTCAAAAAATGCGTTGGCCCACCAATCTACAGCCAGGGGAGACCGTGATAAGCCCTATCTCAACAATTCCTATTCCTTTAACCCTGTGACGCCTGAATTTATTCACAATTATATAACAAAAATGATTATGTGTGTTTCTGGCTCCAAGCTGATGCTAAATTAAGTTGAGATTGTTAATTTGTCTATAGCATATAGAATAGAAAAAAATTTAGGTATGATGCAAATTAGCGACAACAGGCATTCATGGTAAAATTCTTTACAAAATGGTAAAATTAATAAAACACATTTTCCAATCTCAGATATGTAGATTTTATTCATGTCACAAAGTAATTGACAAATAAATGAATCTTGACAACAGCAAGAAAGAAAACACTCTCCTACTCCCTAACATTGACAGTAGTCTTTTTAAGGTTAGGGTTAGGGGTTAGCGTTAAGGGGTTAGGGTTAGGGTTAATCTCGCTTCCGTGAACTGGATGTAGTTCCCACTCCGACCGGTCCTACGAGAAACCAGTGCGTGCAAAAGGTTCCTAGGTATGTATTGAATGTAAACAAACCGGCATTGGGGGAATACACACGCTATCTCGCCTGCAGTCGGAATGGAAGGGGTTTGATGCAAATTAGCGACAGTCGGCGTTAAGGGGTTAAGTTTAGGCACTGAAATGACTAGTTTAGGAAAAAAAGGGTTAGGTGGTTAGGGTTAGGGGTTAGGATTGTTTGGATTAAAACACTCCCAAGAAACACGCATTTCCTGAGTGAAAAGTCTTCCGTTTTCCCCGGGAATCGAACTCTGATCCCTGGCTCGAAAAGTCCTGTGTTTTAACACCCACCCATACACCCCGATCTCCTCCCTACGCGGCCAGCCACGTTGTAATACAGCAGCAGTCAATGTGGTGCATACAGGAAGAAAAAAAAAAAAGTCACACGAATCACAATGCTCAACTTTTGGTAGCTTTTCGAATGTACGGTTCATGAGAACGGGCTGAATTTTTAGGAGAGAGGGCCGGGGGCAAGATAAAGAATGATGACTAACGTTATCATCTTCTTTAGTCAAGACAAACCCCCTTCCCAAACATAAATCAGCTAACACTGACCCGGTTTCAGAGCGAATAAAGAAGGGAAAATGAAATGACAATCCAGGCTGATTATCAGGCCCGGCTCAGTACTTGGATGAAGAAAAAAAAAAATCTTGGTAAGTTTCCACCACTGCAGCATAGAGAGAGAGAGGTTGGCAGAGGACAGAAATAATGACAGAGGGAGATGAGAGAGAAAGAGAAAGAAAGAGAAAGAGAGAGAGAGAGAGAGAGAGAGAGAGAGAGAGAGAGAGAGAGAGAAAAACAGGAATAAAACAGAGCGTGGTCGGACAGAGTGAAGAGGAGGATGAGAAGAAGAAGAGCAGCGAGATTGAACAGTAGGTTGGCCCCCCTGCGGGATCGCTCACACCTCCGACTGTCTGAGGATGTTGTTTCCGCGGTCGCCCCTGCTCCTCTGCGGGCTAACGCCAACAGAGAGGAGAAACTAACCTCTGGAGGATCGTCTGTGCGAGATGAAAAAAAAAAAAAAAAAAAAAAAACAGGAATCACTCACAGGTCCCACAGAGTGCCACCAGAATACATTCATCTTCATTTGAAATGTCGGAAAAAGGGGCAAAAACATCGGAAAAAAAGGCACCTCAAGTGTCTGCAAAAGTGACAAAAACTAAAGAAAAGCTACAAAAACTAGGCGGGCCAAAATGTATTGTGAACCTAAATTGATATACGGGCCGGATCAAAATCTGACAGGGGCCAGATTTGGCCCGCGGGCGTAGAGGTGGGGTTGTGCGTGATCACGGAAGGCTTGCGTCATGTGGACGCGCCGACAGCGTTTTTGTCATTACTTAGAATTCCTCATGGGGGCGTCAGAAACTATGCACTATAGCTTTAAAGGAATACGCCACCGTTTGTTGAAATAGTTCTTATCACGGTCTCCCCTGGCTGTAGATAGGTGGGCCAATGCATTTTTTGTCTCAGTGCAAGTAATTAGGTTGTTTTTTTTGTATTTTGTTGGCTCACTTTTACTCACAACATGCTAACCAGCAACATAGGATTCCATTCACTACGCTAAGCTAACTAGCGGACTAAAACGATGCATGCACAAAAAATGGCCCGCCTATCTACTGCTAGGGGAGACTGTGATAAGCCCTATTTCAACAAACGCTGGCGTATCCCTTTAAGTAAAAATGTAATTAATTACTTGATACAATTGCTTCTTAAACGTTCAACTTAATTAATTAACCACTCCAGCTCATTCAAGCCTCCCTATTTAATCCATCCGCCATGTAAACTGGAGGGCAGGCTGCAGACTCCAGTTTCTGCTTGTCCTACTTTTGACACTGCATTACTATGAACAAGAACGCTGCTCCTCTGACACACAAACACACTGATCTCTGAGCTGATTGCGACACAATTCTTCTGTACAGAGAAGCGATTAGAGAACGGAAAATGGGTTCTGTGATGCCGCCGGATCAGCTACTGTACCGTATCAAACACTAAGGCGATACAGCCAACATAATAGAACCAACAAGGCTTACTCCTGCACGAATCCAGATTGTCTGACTGCCAATGTCCTCGCTGGATGTAACGCCGAGTTTTTATTTGTTTCAGATGGTGGTTGGATTGAAGCTTACTACAAAGCAGCTTAATGAGAAGAGATTCTGTGTCAAGAGACCACAGTTTGGGGGTTTTGTACAGTATTTCTTTGGACGCTTCTTGATTTGGAAATATGATTTGGATTGCAGAGTCATGACAGTAGATCCAACGAGAACTTTCTCTCAGGGCGCTGCACATAGCGTCGTCTATCACGATATTGTCGTTTGGTTTCAAGCCGGGAACTTTGGTTCTGAAATGTGCCGGGACTTTTTTATATACATATTTCCTTGAAAACGCAGCACAGAGCTGCTTCCCCTCTACTCCCCTGGATGGAAACAAAACTGGTGGTGGTTTAGTGGTTCTGTTCTACGTGAATTTGCGCGATCTCGTTGGGGTCTTCGCGACTACAGTTGTCAGTCGCGGCCGCAGCCGTGCCGCAGCAAATCCGGACCCGGTGGGTGTTGAAGGACGGTCCACAGATGTTCTGCATTCGGTAGAAATCCCGAAGTCAGCGTCATCACTTCACACGATTTCCGGTGCCAAACCACAGGTGGACCATTTCTATCGCCGATGAAACCATCACAATGCAGGCCCGCTGCGGGTTATTTTTTGCGTGCCTCCCCTGCGGCTAACCTGCCGCACCCATGAACACACTACCCACCTTCAAAATGAATGGAACGCCCACTCATGCTGAACTTTAGGGTCCCTATTTTAACAATCTAAGCGCACGGTGTGAAGCGCCTGGCGCGGGTGTGTTCAGGGTGTGTACAAATCAACTTTTGCTAGTTTAATGGCGGAAAAAGGGGTCCGTGAGCCGGGCACATGGTTCAAAAGGGTTGTACTAGTGTCTAAATTAATCATTTCAAATCGTGTTTTTGCCGTCACATGCAATAAACCAATCAGAGTGTCGTCTCCCATTCCTTTTAAAAGCCAGGCATGTTTGGACCACCCAGGGTGGCCCCAGACTAGTCTATATTTATTTATTTGATTAGGACAATGCACATTAATTAACATTTATTGTGCCAGTGTTAACTATTTTCAACTGTAGTCCTAGTTGCCTAGCATGCATGTCTTTATGGTTGGAAGAAACTGGAGCACCCAGAGGAAACCCACGCAAGCACGGGGAGAACATGCAAACTCCACACAGAAAGGCATGGAATGACCTGGGTTCGAACCCAGAACCTTCTTGCTGTGAGGCAGAAGTGCTAACCACTGAGCCACCGTGTTGCCCTATATCCATGACCTTCCACTTCTGCTCCGTTGCCAAGGGTTCAAATCCGACCTGTGACGATTTCCTGCATGTCTTCCCCCCCTCTGCATATTGCATCTCTCTCCCCTTTCTCACCTAGCTGTCCTGTCAAAATAAAGGCGGAAAAGCCCAAAAAAGTACCTTAAATAAAAAAAAAAAAAATGGTATGCGTACTGTAAATAAACAGTAGTTTACTGGCAGAGCTGCTAGTATATTACTGTAAATTTACATTGAAAGTTTTGAATGTAAACATGTTCCACCAAAACAAGTTCCTTCCCGAGGCTAGCGCCCATTCTTTCTATCTTTCCTTATTTTTTAGAATTTTTTTTAATTTTTTTTATTTCTATGTGTATGTAGCCTATGTGTATGTTTAGCTGTTATTTGTATTTTTTACCTGTATTTATTGTCTGTAATGGCAGCTACTACTATGCACTACACACTCTTGAGTCCGTGTCAAATTTCCCCTAGGGAACAATAAAGTAAATTCTATTCTATACTATTCTATAAAGGACAACACACATTAATCACCATTTCTGTAAATGTGCCAGTGTTAGCCAATCGGCTAATTTTCAACTGTAGTCCTTTGGCCGGATGATTTTAGACCAGAAAGCAGGAAACAGCAAGACATTAGTACAGACCCTTCTCCGCAGCGCTGTGGAGGAAGCCAGACCAGCCCCAGACTCACTGGCCGGGGGTGAATGGATAATTCCCCCCCCACCCCCCAACCCATGTCTTTTGGGGGCAGCCTGTGTTTGACACTCGCTGCACCACACTATGGCAGACTTTAAATGCCGATCGTGTCCTCGCGGATTCATCAGCGCTGTCATAAAGTATTGATTTACTGTCTATTAAGGATTTATAAATCCTTAAATAAATATTGAATTAATGTACAAGGTTAGACAAGACACCACATCACCATGCATCATTTTTCTCTCTCCCTCTGCCTCTCTCTATTCCCCTCCCCCTGCAGAAGTGTCATCCCTCCTTTTATTTCGTGCACCTGGCATTTAAATTTCTTTTTTTTTTTTACCCAGAAATTATGAAGTGATTGACAGTTTGCCTTTGTTTGCCCTCCAGCCTGTCTGACCTCTGTCCAGACTCGGGAGTCGTGAAAAAAAAAGAAGGGCCAATGAGCCGAGCCGAGGGTTAATCAGAACGGTGCTAAAATTAAAATATGACTCTCACTTCCCCTGTGTCTCTGGGGAGGGTTGTTCAACACCGGCAGGAAGACCAACGGCCGAAAAATTTTTCCGTCCTGTCTGTTAGTGCCGCTCTCACTGTCTGAGCTTTCTTTCTTTCTTTCCTTCTCTCTTTCTTAGCTTAGCTTAGCTTTTAACTGCCGGATGTCCATCACCTCCCTCTTCCTTTGTGTTGGCGTTCTAACCTCCGGTGGATTTCTGAGGACTATGGTTAACTGCTCCTCAGATCTCTGCAGGGTAAATCCAGACAGCTAGCTAGACTATCTGTCCAATCTGCGTTTTCTCTCGCACGACTAAAACTACTGTTGAACGTACACATGTTCCACCGTGGCACCGTGGCTCGGTCCGGCGCTTAGCCCCGCCCAAGACGATTGTGATTGGTTTACAGAAATGCCAATAAACAAGAGCATTTTTTTTTCTCCCATCCCGGAATGCTGTGTGGACTAGTCAGACCCTCCTCCGCGGCGCTGTAGAGGAAGGTCTGGCAATGCGAGACTAGCTGCACGGTGAAATGTCAGGGAAAGGTAATCAAGGCTCAGTGTTGAATGTGAAAAGGCAAATGAAGTGAAACAGGATGGGAAAAGCGTTAAAATCCTGCTACTGGCTCACAACAACAAACCCCTTCCTCCTCCTCCTCCTCCTCCTCCTCCTCTTCCTCCCTCCCTCCTTCCGTCTGGGTTTTCATTCCCTGTCTAGTTAACTCAGCTGAGGAAAATATTAAGATGGATAGATGAGCCTGAAAGGGAACAGCGGATACCTGGAGGAGAAGAAAAAAAAACAAAAAACAGCAAATGAAGAGCGATGGAGGAGGGTGGGGGGGGCGATGCCGTTTCGGCGCACAGAGGCAGCAAAGTCAAATCTGCCGGATTTCCTCTGAGACGGAGAGAGCCACTTGAAAAGAGAAGAAAGTCTTCGCGCTATACAGGAACCTGAGCCAACTGACGTGTCCGTTGACGAGGTGACAAATAGCGCGGCGTTTCCAAAACAAATGGCGGCGGTTTTTGGGAGCGCGGCAGGTCACTGGAAGATGAATGCCTTCAGGGATGAAAGAGGAGAAGTGAAGAATCAGCCGCTCGTGAGTGATGAACGTGAAAGTGATTCATTTTCTTTATCACTTTCGATGAGGATGAATGAGTACGACGAAAGAAGTCTTTTTAAAATCACACTTCCAAGAGATTTAGCCTTTAGCTCTCTTGTAGCTCACAACCGGAACATTTCCTCTCTCCCCCACCCCCAAAAAAAATAAACGGGTTTACTTTTCATCGAAACCTTGTTAAATCGGAGAAGTTAGAGACGTAGGAAGCGAGTGTCACAAACGCCGCGGGGGGGTGGGGGCAGGCGGAAAACAAGCCGAGTGAGGCCGTGATCGCGCCATGTTAGCAGGTTGTGTTAGCATCTTCTGCTCCTCATTACATTAAATATTTACAGGCAGCGCTAATTAGAGGCGGCACAGAGGGTGAACACACACGCACCCACACACACGCACACACACACACACACACACACACCCACACACACAGACGCACCCCCACACATACAAACGCACGCACAGACACCCACACACACGGACACGTAGAAATGTACACACACGCACCCACACACACACACATGCACGCACATACAAATGCACAAACAGACACCCCCACACCCACACACACACACACACACACACACATACAAACGCACGCACAGACACCCACACACACACACACACACACGGACACATACAAATGTACACACACGCACCCACACACACGGCCACACACATACGCACGCATACAAATGCACATACACCCACACACACACACACACATACAAATGCACACACACACACCACACACACACACACACACACACACACATACAAATGAACACACAGACACCCACACACACACACACACACACACATACACTACACACGCACCCACACACACACACACACATACAAATGCACACATGCACCCACACACACGCACACATACAAATGCACACACAGACACCCCCACACCCACACACACACAGAGACACACATGGACACATACAAATGCACGCACAGACACCCACACACACACACACATACACACATGCCCACACACATACGCACACACAGACACATGCGCACACACACACACACACACACACACACACACACACACACACACACACACAGACAGACACACACACCACACACACACCCCCTGTCCACTGAGGCTCTGAATTATTCCTGTTAGATGAGAACAGCTGCTGAACTTCCACTGCTGGCGAGTCGGTTGACGGCGGCATTATTGCGAGATAAAAAAACATCATCCCTTCAAGAACGAACTTCCTTTCTGCAGCTTCAGGCCTGACTCAACGTCACGCCACCGAGTCAAATGGGTCTGGCGTCAAAGACAAAAATACAGAACCGAAATCACCGCGCTCTCCAACTACCGCTGAGCCAGAGAGTTTTGCGTTTTAACGTCTCTGTATCTACCGTCGAGCCGTTATTGTCATGCCCAACACGTCACATACTGACCCCGGGTCAGTGCCTCTCAGCATCAGATACCGGCGCTAAAAATCACCCTTTAGTGTCCGTATGGAACGCACCCAGCCACAGATGGACCAAGGAAGGATCTCCCCCATACACTGTCAGAAATAAAGGTACGGTTGAGGTCCATTTATGTTCTCTGAGGTACAACTGCTGGTGATGGACCCCCAAAGGGTCATAGTTGATCCATAAGGTACACATTTGTACATTTTCTAGGTTGAAAGGGTACAAACGTGAGAAAGGGTCCATGTCTGTACCATTTTTTGAACATATAGGGGTACAATAAGAAAGATGTCAGCGTGTGACCCATGCTGTGACCAAAATGATGTTGGGGAATGGGATGGCTATAGTGCCTCAGGGCTGTCACGGAAATTATGAAGTTCTGAAATTCATAGTCCTGGAGCATTTAGGTCCATTATTGTCCCTAGGGGTACACATTTTCTCCCCAAACTGTAAGAGAACAAGTATGTACCCTTGTACAATTGGTGTACCTTTGAGGGTACTGCCCCAGTGACGAGCTGTTGGACCCCTTAAGGTACAAATTTTGCACATTATTTCTGACAGTGTGGGTCACCACTGTAAAAGAGACGTCTGTAAAACTGCTGCCAGGAACACCTCCAACTGCAAACAACGGCGTTAAGGACTCTGTCTTTTCCGATTTTTTTTTTTTTTTTTTAATCCTTGGACTTTTTTTTATGTTTGAAAAACTTCCCTCAAGCCGAGAAAAATAAGTTTTTACATCAGAAATGTGGGTTTCTTTCGAGCAGATTGCGCCAAAAAGAACAAAGAGGGTTACGTACAAGTGTTTCCTTTAGGATTTTATTTTTTAGCAGTGGGGGCAGGTCTGTCCGAACAACACCACTCCCCCCCAGTATAATGATGCCAATGATAAAGGAGCTATACTACTAATTCTGATTGTTAGGGATAGGAATCAACAGTGGTTAATATAGTTGCTAAATGAACTAAAAGCAGCAGCTATAAACTTACAGTGCACAATGACATTAGCTGTGGCTGTAACCAATGTTAATGCGTTGAAAAATATCAGGAGGTGGTTAAATACAGCACACAAAACAGAAATTCACTTCACAATAACATATACACACTCAGAACACACACACAGCGTGATATAAACCGGCGTTGTCACATATTAACGGCAATGATTAACTAAATAGACTGTAACGAGTGTGCCGAAAAGAAGGCTTTCATGACAACTCCTGCCATAACTTCCATCTAAATAGTTAAACTATGCAGTGTCACGCAACAAACTCCACGTGTGCGATACTCCCGTTTTCCTCGCGAAAGCACAAACCAGACGGAATGAAGAAAAAGAATAAATAAAAGTTCTCCGCCTCTCCGCTGTGCAGCTCGCTAAACCGACATCAGACTGCAGTACAGTCCACCTGGGGGTGCATGGCGGCAGGAATTTTGCCATGGCGGGCCGCCATTTTCAAATCAACATAAAGGAAACACTGCAGTTCACTACACTTTCATTGAATTTTGAGCGTTTTATTCAATTTATTTTAAAAGCCCAGCTAGAGACGGGCATAGAAATATTTCTATATTCTAGATGTGTTATTCTCAAGTATATATATACAGTACAGGCCAAAAGTTTGGACAGACCTTCTCATTCAATGCTTTTCCTTTTTATTTTCATGACTATTTACAATGTAGATTCTCACTGAAGGCATCAAAACTATGAATGAACACATATGGAATTATGTACTTAACAAAAAAGTGTGAAATAACTGAAAACATGTCTTATATTTTAGATTCTTCAAAGTAGCCACCCTTTGCTTTTTTTTTTATTAATAAGGGAAAGAATTCCACTAATTAACTCTGACAAAGCACACCTGTGAAGGTAAAACCATTTCAGGTGACTACCTCATGAAGCTCATTGAGAGAACACCAAGGGTTTGCAGAGTTATCAAAAAAATCAAAGGGTGGCTACTTTGAAGAATCTAAAATATAAGACATGTTTTCAGTTATTTCACACTTTTTTGTTAAGTACATAATTCCATACGTGTTCATTCATAGTTTTAATGCCTTCAGTGAGAATCTACAATGTAAATAGTCATGAAAATAAAGAAACACATTGAATGAGAAGGTGTGTCCAAACTTTTGGCCTGTACTGTAGTTGTATCCCCTGCATAATGCAATAGACTTGGGAACACACAGTTAGTTAGCTCACGCTTTGACTACCATATAGGTTCAGGAATGTGAGTGTGTAATAGACGCGGGACACACAGAAAATTAACTTAACCTTGTGTTGTCTTCCCGTCAACCTTGAAAAAAAAAAAAAAAAAACATTTTTGACGCCTTTTTTTCAGTTTGTTATTGCTTTTTCCAACATTTTAAATTGTTACATTTTTCTTCTACACATTTTCAGCGCTTATTTCTACATCCCATATTTTCTGACAAAATTGAAAACGGGTTAATTTGACCTGAAGTCAACACAAGGGTTACGTTTTGAGTACCATATAAGTAGAGGAATGTGAGCGTATGCATTACTGTACTATACGATGAAGTGGAATGGGAGGGGGAGGTGTGTGTGTGTGTGTGTGTGTGTGTGTGTGTGTGTGTGGGGGGGGTGGGGGCAGTTGGATCTCGTGTGTGTGTGTGTGTAAAGAGCTGGAACATCTCCCCCGGAGACACGAGGGAGAGAGGAGGAGAGATGCCTCCAAGCAAGATAGAAAAAGATCAGGGAAAATGGTTAGAGGGGTTCACAATCTGACATAGTCTTGGCTCCGTACACTCTTGTCTGCGGTTAGGGGAATTTAGTGTCATTTGGTGAAAACCAAACTGGACTTCAGTAAACTTGCTTAACTGAACTCTCCGTCTCAGATCGATCCTTGTGTTGTGGTGAACTTAAGTCCGATGAAAGAAGGCGTGGGAATTAATAAATTGCAAGTCAGATTTGATGGGCCTTAGGGCCTTATTTTTAGACCTTAATTCCCTACAGATAGGCATAGAAAATTAGCTCATGTTTAAATGCTGTGGCGTGTGGTAACAGTTTATGCTAAATACTCGCCCTCATACACATAAAGATTCAATAAAATATATTCCAATAAAGATCACAGCAAGTGCAATGTTCTGCCGAGGAACAATTCCGTTCCTTTGATGTTTTTGGATAACAGACTTTAGATTTCACTGAATTTTGTTTTAAAGATTTGCTCAGCCTAAACAGGAAGAAATCATTGTGCCTTTTTTGATTTCTTTTTTTTTTTTTTTTTTATCTTTCACCAAATATAAAGAGGATTAATAATCAGACGGGCATTTTAAAAATGAGAGTAGCATTAGCTGATTGAGCTACAGTAGGTGCTTGTTTTATTTTTCTAATTTATACTTAAAATGTATTTATAAATTAAGTTGTATACAGTTGATGTAAATATTTAGATGATTTCTGCCTTTAAAAAGGCAGAAATCATCTACATGTTGATAGAGGTTTTTGATTTTCCTCCAATTCATCTCCATTGTCCTCCTGTCACACATCAGGAGGACAGTTAACCGCTTCCCATTTCCCTTCAATTTTCCCATCCACACGTTTCTTTCCTTTAACTGTAATTGCTCCTCCTCTAATTTCCCTATTTTCTTCCGTTTGAAAAAAAACACCGCATTGTTAGTCGGTCCCAAACCTCAGTGGTGATGTTTCCATCCGGAGTTAGGGAGGAGATTTTCGGACAATTAAATAAAAAGTATAGCTCTACGTCTCAGTGAGAGCTTTATAATACACTGTGTACTGATGCGCCGTGCAGAAGAAGGTTACAGTCATTATGTGCACAGGAGTTATAATTCGCCGAGCTGTCAGCGCATTTGCAGCAAAGTAGAGCAGCAGAGGGGGAGGACTTGTCAGCCAAAGAGTGGCGGTGCTAACGTTAATGCTCGGAGACGGGATAGAGGCAAAAAAAACAAAAAAAAACAGATGTGTCAATCGGGAGACACATCCTCCGTTAATCACATGTGTCAGAGAAGAGAAGGGCCAGACTGCACCGCACTGCCGCGGGTACATTTCCTCCAGAAGCAGCAGCAGCTCCGGCGGGAACGCCATGATTACCGTTCTCCATTTTTGATTGCCGCTCGCTCCGAGTCGGCTGGAAAATGGAGAGTCCAAGTGTTGTCTGCCAACGGCCGCAGAATAACCCATTAATGAACCCGTAACGAAGAAACCCTAAAAAGTCACAAACGGTGGGAAATTCATGATCCACTTTTCTGTCGCTGAACTGTGCCTGAACTTTAAAATCCACTGAGGATAACAAATGCTGGAGTCTTCTCTGTAGCTGCCACTGTTGGAAACTGCCTGCATTTTTTTAATGTCATAAACTTATTTGCTTCTACTGCACAGGTGCAACTTTCTCCAGTATAGAAATATAAACTCATGAGACTACAAAAAGCCCTGAAAGGCAAGATGAAAAAACTATTTTCTTTCGGGTATTGTTGGCCAAAACATAAATTTAACTTGTTTGCACAAGTTAAATGGATAGTATCTCCTATTTTACGCTGGCATTTTCCGAACTTTCAATTAAGTAATATTACACAAGGGGTTTGATTTAACGTTGTTATTGGCGCGACGGTAATGCGGCTGGGAGCGTGGCGCTTGCGCCATGGTTTCGTAAGCGTCACCGTTGTGCCAAAAATGCCGTTACATCAAACCCCTTGTGTAATATTGTGATAATACAACAACGATTACCAACAAAATAAAAGTTTGAATCAAACCGTATTCATATTGTAGGGGCAATTTGCTCTAAAAAAAACCCCAAAAACGTAAGGCATTCAACTTAAGCTAACATTAGCATTGTAGCGATCGTGGGATTTCCCAAACTGAATAATTACCACAAATATAAACATCAAACTGCTTTGCTAGCTCTATCCTGTTATAACTGAGATATCTGCTGAAAAAAATATTTGTCACTGAGACTTTTCCTCCTCCCGTATGATCCTCCCATAACTTTCTTCAAGCAGCAATTATGATGCGTATTGATATTTATAGGGACAGGGCTTTCTAGTGGCGGTAGTGATTATGACAGGGGAAAAGGTGACGAAGAGCGCCAAGTTCCGCGTAAAGAGGCAGATTTGGATGGACGGGTCAAACAAACCGGCCTGTTCTCATGAACCATTCATTCAAAAAGCTACAACGAGTTAAGCACCGTAATTTCGTGAGAATTCCAGTTTTGGCGGCCGTCAATGTATTTATATAAGATATGAGAATGAAAAACCACTCCCGTGGGTTCTGTTTTGCTGCCACCGTTACCGGCACTGATTTACGTGGGTCGTATTAGAGCACGTGTCAAACTCGAGGCCCGCGGGACAAATCCGGCCCGTTGCAGATTTAGATCCGGCCCGTATATCAATTTGGGTTTGCAATACATTTTGGGCCACCTAGTTGTGCAACAAACCAAAAACACAGGAACTTTTGTTTTTTTTAAAAACTGCAATTGCCTGACATTCAAAGCAGAATATGGCAGATTTGCCAACTCTGAGACTCCCCCAGAATAGTTTTCGTATTCAGGCTGTGAAACAGGTTGTTGTTAAAAAATTGAATCATTCTTTTTGCTTGATTTCATAAATTCTACGATGGCTAAGGAACTCTTTTGATGACTTTTGAAGGGCTTCATGTCACCAAAAATGCGCCAAAAAGAGCAATTCAGAAAAAGGTGACAAATGTTTGAGAAAGCCACAAAAAAAGTCGGAACTAAAACAACGAAAATGAGGAAAAAACAGCTACAAAAATGTCTTTAAAAAAAGTGACGCGCAGTAACAAAAGCACGACAAGAAACTTTACATGTCTGGCCCTTGGTGTGATTGTCTTTTTCCAGTGTGGCCCTCTGGGAAAATGAGTTTGACGCCCCTGTATTAGAGGAATAAACAAGCTTTATTGTAGGGTTTGGACAGTGGTGTAGTCCAGGGTATACGCTGGTATACGGCGTATACCTACTTATTTTTCAGTCAGCATTGCGTATACCCACTTCTAAATCCCCCCTGATGCGCACCATTCAGTAATATCTGTGAGCCAGATTGCCCATTTTTTCCTCAAGGATAGTGAAGCCATGACCCACCCTCCTCTGCCTCTAATTGGCTGGTACTCGCTGCTTTCACTGATTAGATTGGTTAACTTTAGGCATGAGGACTGATGAGCCAATCAGAGGCAGAGTAGGGCGGGTCATGCCGAGGAAAATATCGCTAATACCTCAGGTGCCAAGGAAAAAAAAACAAAAAAAACCCTCAGGTGCCGGTGCCACTTGACTACGATAACGGCAGCAGACCAAACAACAGATGAAGAAATAACACAAGCGGCGGTGTGCCACCCCAGTTGATGGAAGACATAATTCTGAGGTAAGTTTTAAGGTGATTTCCAAATGAATCATTATTTTAAACTACTGGCAAATTGCCAGTGGCAATATGACTGCACATTTAGAGGAGAAGAGATTTTGCCGCAAATAGTTAGTGCGAGTCGGCTAACGTTATGAAGCTAGCTACGTAGATTGGGATAATGTGGGGAAACCGGGGCATTGTTGGTTTTCAGTAAGTGTTTAATCAACCCATTTCATAAGAATTTCATACCAGACTGATGAAACTGATTATCTCAATGTCTATGAAGCTTGTTTATTATTGTAAAGGTCTAAATTATAAAGTTAGCCAAGTTACTTAGCTCTAAATTACAACATTAGCCAAGTTACTTAGCCCTAACTAACCTATATGATCTAGTTTAATTTTATAGTAGCTAGGCTGGTAGTTGATTTTTAAGTAAGTTAAAACACAATAATGGGGAAAAATAGTTTAAGATTCAGCCTAAAACAATATTGAGGTCTAATCAGACTGTCTTATTTTGTATAGGGACAGATAACAATGAAAAGGAAGGAAGATATTGCTGAATTTTTTGTAAAGAGGCACAAATCAGGCCCAGATCAGGCCCAGGCAGACCCCACCCCTGAAACCAGCAGCCCTGGTATTTCACTCACTAATCTCCTGTATGCTTCAGCTTTACTTGCTGAAAATATTTCCACTTGGTTATGCAGATTGTTAATGTAAAGAGGGGGACCCATGTCTTGCTGATGACTATTGTGATCACAGGTGTGTGTGTGTGTGTGTGTGTGTGTGTGTGTGTGTGTGTGTGAGAGAGAGACAGGGAGATGCATAATTATTTTTGTTGTTTCTGTAGACATCAATAATGACTGGCCAGACCTATGGAGTGCTAAACAAACAGAAGGCTTCAAATCCAAGAACCCCTGGTTGGGATCCAAAAACAAGAAATTGGGTAAGTTTAGGTAGATTGCTAGTTTGGGTAACTTCTGAAACAGTGGGCACAGATAACTGTGTGTGTGTGTGTGTGTGTGTGTGTGTGTGTGTGTGTGTGTGTGTGTAAGGACCATGCACACATACAGGAGTAGTTACATTGTTTGTTTATGCTTCGCAGGATATCTGGTCTGTAGCAGTGTGAACTCCATTGGGATCGACAAGGAGCACGGTGTATCGCTCTCAAGAGAATGGATGAACTTTGAAATTCAAGTGTCTGGCCAGGGAAGTAGAACAACAAGTTTGTCAGTCTTGAGAAATAAGGTGAGGAAACATGCGTTGTCCAAGGCCCACACTCAGGCTGTGAAGGTGGCAGAGCAACAGAAAGAAGCTGCCATTGACAATGCAGTGGAGACTATGACTAAGTCCTACATGAAAGAAACTGAAGCTGTGTTTCGAACAGCCTACCATCTGGCCAAAAAGAACCGACCCTTTTCTGACCATGAGAGCCTCATTGAGCTGCAGGAACTGAATGGTGTAAAAATGGGCTCAATACTTCATTCACGTTACAGTGCAACACAAATAATACAACATGTTGCTAGTGAGATGCAGAGCAAAATCAACAGTAGCATTATAGCATCATCCCGTAAGTTAGCTGTCCTAATTGACGAGGCATCTTCTTTAAGTCACAAAGCTGTCATGACAGTTTCTATTAAAGCATCAATTCAAGAAGAAAGCCCTGAGTTCATATTCCTGGAACTTGTTGAACTGGAAAATCAGAGAGCAGATGGCATAGTACAGGCGTTACTCACCTGTTTAACTAATGCTGGCTTTACAGAAGAGTGGCTTCATGAAAACTGGGTAACATTTGTATCTGATGGAGCCAGTGTCATGCTAGGAAAGAAGTCAGGAGTAGCAACCAGACTGACTTCGAGATTCCCAAAGCTTTTTGTATGGCACTGCATGAACCATAGACTTGAACTCAGATGTCAGATGCAGTTGATGAGGTAAACTCTGTCAATCACTTTAAAACTTGTATCCAGAAGCTATACTCTCTGTATAGTGTGTCAAACAAAAATGAACGTGAACTTGTAAATGCAGCAGCTGAGGTAGGCTCAGCATTCTTCTTCGCATTGGCAGAATCTTGGATGTACGCTGGGTGGCCAGTAGCTTTCGGACTGTTCGTGCTGTTTGGACATCCCTGGGAGCTCTTGTGCAGCACTTTAAAAATGCTTGCAGTGATGAGATGAGGTCCACCAAAGAGAGGCAGATGTACAGAGGTTTGTTAGACCGTGTTCAAAGTCCAGAATTCATTTGTGACCTTGGCCTCATGTACGACACTCTCCAATAACTAAGTCTCCTGTCACAGGAGCTTCAGTCTCATTCTATAACTCTCCTCAGAGCAGAGCATCTGCTGAAACGCTCAATCAGAGTGATCCAGTCATTCAAAGAGAGTCCAGGTGAGACATATAGTGAGGCTTTAGAAGCAAAACAGACTGGGGAGTATCGGTCTATAGCCCTGAAAACAAATGCAAAGCTGAAGTCTATCAATCCAGGCCAGATCATACAAAGCCTTGTGAACAATCTGGAGAAACGCTTGTCTTTTGAAGATGAGACCATCATGGACCTCAGCATCCTTGATCAGAGTAAGTGGCCATCAAAGCCCAGCATCCGCCATGGTGAAGAACAAGTTAAGCGACTGTGCAAGCGATTTAACTTGTGCACAGACCAAGCACTGAATGGGATGCGGGACCTACTGGAAGAGCACAGTAGTGAGCCCAAGGACCTAAAACCACTTATGAACTGTATGAAAACATTCCCTGTCAGTACAGCAGAGTGTGAGAGGAATTTTAGCCTTATGAACAATATAAGCTCAGACAAGAGGGCTGTCCTTCTGATCTCAAACATATCAAACTTGATGATGATTAATATCAACGGCCCACCAACTTCCAAGTTTGATCCTAGAAAATATACAAGGACCTGGTTGAAGAGCCATCGTGCTGCCTCTTCTGTGCGTTCTAGACAGTGCAGTGTGAAAGCTCCTGCAGAAAGCAAATTTGTCTGGAATATACTGTAGTATGAGCAAAGGTCAGAAACCCAGTGCTGGGTTGAGAGAGTATATCACTGTTGATGTGTTGTTAATGCATATATTTTTGTTAATTGTTAACTAAATATTGTTGTAACATATTATTTTGTTGAATGATTTACCGGTAAATGAACATGTTCAAAACAAAGCATTAATTCAAAAAATGATGATATTCAATATTTGTAGCGATATTTATATATATCTAATGAAGTATTCTATAAAAATAGTGTTCAGCTATTGAAAACCAAATAATTTCGATTTTATGACAGTGCACTTTTAAGTTTATCTAATTGGTTTTGATGTTTGGAAGAGAATGATTTGTGTGTTTTATTTAAGATGAAATATGAACAAGGATGCATTGTCAACTTCAGATTTGAAGTATTTTATTTAAATAAAATGTTCAAAAAAATAATCGAAACACCATGTTTGCCTCATGATAAATACATGTTACATTCATCCTGGCTGCTTGTGTGACCAGTAGTAACTACAAACTGCTCCTAATCAAGTCATGATCATTTTATAATAGTGAGCAAGTAGAAATGACAGATTTTGGGGTAAACTAAATCATAGTCTTACATGTCACTGTTTCTAAAACAGGGCTTTTTTTCTGGACTACTTTAAAAAATAAAAAAATAAAAAAGGTGAAAACTGAGAGTATACCCACTTCTCCAGGGACCACTACACCACTGGGTTTGGAGGACTTGTTGTTTTTACTACACCTCGCTTTTACATCTCATCTCTCATCACTTCATCCCTCCTTGGAATCAAAGTGTTTTTGATGATTATAAACCTTATAAACAATTCACAACCTTAAAGCCCCCACGCTTCGGCGCTCCTTGCCGCTGCTGCTAATCTTCCCTCGCTGCAGCTCAGACATTAATAACTTTGGAGTAAAAAATTACAGATGTGAATTGGCAAACGTTTAAGTGGAGAGGCAAAAAAAATAAAAAAAAATAAATAAAAATAATGCTCAGACTCCCACTCGTGCTGATAAAGTCCCGGCCTCGGCTTTCTCCCCTGGTGTAATTATCCAAACCAGTCGAATATCCTGCTGCTAAATGCCAACTCTCTGATTAATCACACACACACACACACACACACACACACACACACACACACACACACACACACACACACACACACGGTTGCAGAAGCCAAATGTGGTATATAAAATGTAAAACTCCCCCAAATGCATATCTTCCATCCTTCTCTTCATCTCTCTCTCTATCTGCGTCTCTCCATCACTGCTATGCCAACAGCTTCATGGGAAGATTTTCATTCACGTTGTCATAGTAACAGAAAAACAACAACAATAAATTGCCCTGACATGAAATACGGCGTCTCCACGTCTCCTCCGTCTCTTCCCCCCGTCTGTCTAAACCTCTCGCTCGCCCCTCCCCCCCTCCTCCGTTATGAAACGACCCATTAGGAAAAATCAATCTTTGGTGTTGTTTGCCTCCTCGCGCGGCTCCAACATCAGCTCAGCAGTTAGTGACTTGAGAGGACGGTCATTAAAAGGGATTATTGGTACAACATGGGGGCCGCCGCAATTGCACTCAAAAAGCCATAACGACACCCCCCCACCCCCCGAGGGCGTCCTGGCTTCGACAGGGCAGTTAATGACGCAGAGATTCACAGACAGGTTCCTTCGGTTTGCTGTCTGTAACAAAGATAAAAAGGTGCTAATAAATGATAATGGGTCTTATTTTAACGATCTAAGGGACGTGAAGTGTGAGGCGCCTGGCGCAGGTGCGTTTAGGGCGCGTCCAAATCCACTTTTGCTAGTTTGACGGTGGAAAAAAAGGGTCCGTGCGCCGGGCACATGGTTCTAAAGGGTTGTACATAGTGTCTTCATTAATCATTGGTTTGGCGTAACGTGCAATAAACCAATCATCTCCCAGTCATCTCCCATTCCCTTTAAAAGCTAGGAGCGTTTGGACCTTGGCGCATTGCTATTATGATGGCAGACTTGCACCGTAATATTTTCATTTGTAATCTTTTGCATGTGTGTGAGCTGCTGTGCGTCCCTGTGTGTGCACGAGTCTAGACGCGTTTTACTAATTCGCTGTTAAAAGAACAATGAAATGCTGCGCTACTGACTTGCTGGACCAGGTTTTTGTTGGTCAACGGCGCGATCACTTCCTGCTGCCTCAAGATAGCAACACGCCCAGAATGCACCTGAACACACCTCCCTGTAAGACCAGCACGCCCACGGGCGCACAGATGGGCGCAGGTGCATTTGCTCTATAAACAACTACAGCTGGACGGGAAATTCGACAACCGCGTCGGTCTTAAACTAGCAAAGACACTTGGGTCGGGCTTTAACATGCACAGATTTCACACAGGATAAAATAACAGTCAGTGTTTAGGAACAGTTTAGGTTAACATCTTTCTATGATCCATAGATTTAAGACGTCATAGCTGTTGGAAAACCAGCTGGGCCAATCCAACCGTAGTATCCAACCGAGATGACGTAGTATTAAGAGCAACAACGGTAGATAGTAGTATGAAAGGCCAAAAATCCGCAGATCAGGAGGCAGGTTGGGGTGGTGGACGGGTCAAACGTCGCAGGACTTTCACCCAGGAGACCGGGGAACGTGTCCCCGTTCTTGTCCCGCGTGTCAGTGAAATGTACATTTTGTAACCCCAACCCACGATCTTTCCCTAAACTTAACTGTACCGTTGTGAGTTAAACGTACGTTCCGACCTAAACATCAAAAAGTGACGCCAATTGTCCCGACCAAGCGTGTCTAAACATGCCACCAAAGGAGACTTTTTGCGTCAGTAACAAACGCCAAACGCACCTTGACCCGGCGTTGCTTTTTGACGCGATGGGAGCGAGAATGTGTTGGCCAATCAGAGCTCTGGAGGTTGGATTACGAATGAGGATGTCGTCTTCCTTTGCCCGGAGCCAGAAAGTGTGGATGAGATGGACAGAGAAGAAAAAACAGGTTGTTGGACGATGATTTACAGAAAAAAACGCTCGAAAAAGAGACTTCAACAGGAAGAGCCTTCTTAGAATATCTAGACCTCGTTAACACAGCCATGGCAACACGGTCTCACGGCAGTTCGTGAAATGGTCACGTTATTTTGAATCTATTGATTCCTGTTCACGGGGACGTTTTTTGTCGTTTTTTTCCGTGGTGGCCAGCACAAAATGCTCTATACGGAGATAAAAAGGGAAAGCAAACGCCACACCCTGGGGAGAAACTCCTGAATTGTTTGACCCGTCCACCACCCCAACCAACCTCCTTACGCGGATTTTTGGCATTTCATACTACTCGCTGCTGTAGTCGTGCTGTGACCAAGACATATGCTTCCCATTTAAATACATTAGTTTACATTTTTGTGCTGGCCACCACGAAAAAAACGACAAAAAACGTCCCCCGTGAACACGTATCAATAGAGTAAATAACGTGACCATTTCACAAATTTCATTTTCACAGGGTCGGCCATGGGTGCTAGCGAAGAGATGAGGCTGCCGTGAAGTATTTCATCAGCTGGAGGCCTTTTGTTGACCTCACCAAAGGTTTTCCAATCTACTGTACCCAATCCATCACATAAACCCTACAACTCACTTTGGGTTTTCGTTAAAACATCCTCCCCCCCTTCTTCTCCGACTCGACAATCAGACAGGAACTCCATGAAAGGGTGCATAAATTACCTGTCGTCTGTGTTCCTTCTCCCTGCGCGTCTCCTCCTGACACTGTGTAATCTTTTCTGTTGGCTCTATACAAAGGAGACGTACGTACCAGCTCTTCAACATGTTAGAGGGAGGGGGGTGTGGGGGGGGAGGGGGTGGGGAGGCATCCCGGCGGGTAATGAAAAGACAGATTCATCAGAACAAAGAGGTTGGGAGTTCATAAAGGGAGAGAGAGGTAGAATGAGAGAGATTTATGGACCCGTTAGATCAAGTGGAAGAAAGCCAGAGAAAGATACGATGTAAAGAGAGTCAGACAAAAAAAAGGGCAGCTATTCGAGTTCGACTGCTGAAGCAGCATTAGATTTTAGTTTTTTTTTACCGATTGACAAGCTGACGGCAGAAACAAAGAACGGTGGCGTCCAATAAACAACCCCACTGTAACTCCAGGTTCACGTCTTAGTCAGGCTTTTCTCATGGACCATTTGGACGCATGGCTACCAAAAGGTTATGCACTTTCATTTGTAATGATGTATTCCACGCACACACTCCTGAGACACAGGGCTTTCAAGCGATTGAGGGGAGTTCGTGTCAAGGAAGAAGTCAAGGGGAAAACACAAGACTTTCACCCAGAAAACGGATGTCCGTGTCCCGGTTAGTGCTAACCCTAACCCTGAGTACTACTTAAGGGGACTACCTGTTGTCCTCGGGTCATATTTGACCCGTTTTCAAAACTTTCTTTATCAAAAATTTGGGTTTCTTTTAACCAAATTCCCCAACCCCTAACCCTATCCATCAACAAACTTTCCTCTGATCTTTTTATGTATATATATATATATACATACACACACAATATGATATATTTGGCCTTACCAACGGCGGCATCAACCCTGATGTCTTCTCCAGTCTATAATGACTTCCACCAGTGTTTCCTTTAGGATTTTTGTTAACAGTGGGGGCTAACAAAAAATCCCCAGTATAATGATGCCAACGATAAAGGAGCTATACTACTAATTCTGAATGTTATAGGAATCAACAGTGGTTAATATAGTTGCTAAGTGAACTAAAAGCTAAAACTCACAGTGCACAATGATATTAGTTGTAGCTGTAGGCTACAGACATGGAGCGTTGAAAATAAAATCACAAGGTGGTTAAATACAGAGCACAAGAAACTTCACAATAACACAATAACCTCCTACACTAAATTATGAAAGTTAACTTTTACATATAAATCGGCGTTATCATATATTAATGGCGATAATTAACTAAATGGACTGTAACGAGTGTGCCAAAAATAAGGCTTTCATGACAACTCCTGCCATGACTTCTATCTAAATAGTTAAACTATGCAGATATATTGGTCCTGCATGGTGTCACACAACAAACTCCACATGTACAATACTCACATTTTCCTCACGAACGCACAAACCAGACGGAATGAAGAGAAGGAAGAAATAAAGGTTCTCTTCCTCTCTAAAGGATCATTTAAAAGGCAACCGCGACTACTGTACATGTACTGTACATGGCGGCAGGAATCTTTCCATGGCGGCCCGCCATTTTCAAATCAACGTAGAGGAAACACTGTTCCACCATCACACCTGGATCGGCAGGCCAGTGTAATTGTTGTCATTGTTGACAAATTTTCCTCAACAAATAATATTTTCTGCTATTATTTTACTCAAATACTATGTATAATTTCATATAAATAAGGTATATTGACAATGCTTTCCACAATACGAGAGTTAATCAAAAGCACAATCTTTTGTATAACTATAACGGTAACTGTCTTCGCCGCATGACCCTCATTTTTCCTCGGCTAAGCTCACCCGGCTCACAGTTACCTTCTCTCTGCTAAATTTAACCGTAAAGACCGCCAATCTTAAGGCGCTGACACACTAACCCGATAATTGGCCGTCAGACAGTCTGGCGAGGTCAGTGACTCGAGTCTGTTCGGTGTGTTCCGTGCCGTCGGCGTTCATTTTGGCCCACCTGACATGTTCAGTCGCCGGCAGGGCCGTCGGGACTTACCCGGAAATGGCGAGCGGAATGAGCGTGACTAGAGTCACTCAAAATCTGACGAAAGTCTTTTAAACTGACCTTTGTCGATCTGAAATGAAGACATATTCAGCAACCGCACGGCCTATTTCTTGCTTAAAATGTTTTCAGAAACATGTTTTGGTGAACTATTTTAGTACAATATGAGATCGTATTCTGAACGAACCGCCATGACAGTCTGGCTTTGAATTTCCGGAGAAAACAAACCCATGTGACGCGTTCGTCCAATCAGCTGCCGGTTTTCATTTTTTTGGGCAACAATACAGATCAGCGCTGCCTGCTGTTACGGAGACGTATTACGTCTCGTCTCTTCGGTGTGTTCTGTGGTACTTTTTGAACCAACTCGGGGAGACTGATCGGTCCGACTGGCTTTTCTGCCGACGGTCGGCTGTCTGGTTGGTGTGTAACTGCCATTAACTGTCGGTTTTTTTTTGAGAATTGAAAGCTTTGGGGAAACGGTGTATTGTAAATTCTTGACACACACGAGGAGAATCATTACCCACACTCCTGTAGCAGTGAGACACAATCAATGGAGATCTCAGAGAACATAGTCTATATCCGCGACGTTCGGCTTCCGAGGTTGCTCCGTTGCCGGATTTCACTCTTTTCAGCCGGATGCCCGTAACATTCCTCTTTCTTTGTGTTGTAATTCTGAACCTCCGGTGGATTTGTGAGGACTATGGTTAACTCAGATCTCTGCAGGGTAAATCCAGACAGCTAGCTAGACTATCTGTCCAATCTGAGTTTTCTGTCGCACGACTAAAACAACTTTTGAACGTACACAAGTTCCGCCAAAACAAGTTCCTTCCTGAGGCTATTTTTGCAGGGTCTCCGTGGCTTTTCCCGGCGCGTAGTGCCGCCAAAGACGATTGCGAGTGGATTCAAGAAATGCCGATAAACCATAGCCCCTCTTGTCTCCCATCCCGGTAATGCTGTGTGGACTAGCCAGACCCTCCTCGGCAGCACTGTTGGAGGAAGGTCCGGCAAAGCGAGACCACAGAGAACGAGACCTCGCGACCGATGAGACCCAATCAGGCGGCGAAACGTTACCAAAAGGTCTCCGTTTGCGGCCCGTTGAGACTGCAACACTACCCCGCAGATTCCCAACCAAAACGGTGCCAGACGTGTTTTTCAAATTTCTCCGGTTTAGGGACTTGGAAACCCCGGGAACAAACACGCAAAAGAGAAGGGATAGAAAAATAAACACCAGAGAGGAGCTGCAGAGTGAAGCGTGAGCGCTTCAGCGGCGAGACTTCCCCGCGCGTGAAGCAGAAGATAAGCAGAGCTAAAGCGAGATTACACGAGTACAGGAAGCAGATTACAGGTGCAGTGACAGCGCGGCAGACATTAAAGCTGGATTACAGGAAGGTGTGAAACCTGAACACAGCGACAGACCCAGACACAGCACAGTCCACTCCTCTATTCTCATCCTCTTCTTCTTCTTTTTTTTGCCTTCACACCATTCATCCCTCCCGCTGCCATCGTTTAAGGCTCGTATTATTTCTCTCCCGTCTGTCTCTCCCTCTGTCTTCCTCGTCACTTGTCTCTTCATCACCCCGTCAAATGATCTCTTTCCACCTCTCCGTCTTTGTTCACACCGTCTCAATGGTTCTCACAAATCCTCAGAAACGTTGCAATCTTTCGTCAGTTTGACGGTTCAAGGTGTAATTTCCATACTGCCTTTAACTAGCTTATTCACACGGGACGTCTCGTCTTTATTTTTTTTAGTAAGTCATCCTTGAAGTCATGGGCATCAGTTTGGTTTGAAATGTGCCGGGTACAATGACGCATTCGTTTTGAAAGGCGCTGCCCTGCAGTTTACCAATGTAAATGAATAAAAATGTATACAAAAATGTGATGATGTCCGACACGTTTTAATGAAGAAGAGAGCCATACGTTTTCAAAGAGCATTAGACGTATGACCCACTATGTTCTGCGGCCCTCCCACCCCCCCAACCTAGAACGTATCCCAATGTTACAGTTGTTGCAGTGTTGTGAACAGAGAAGTGAGCGGCTGTGTCTGGACCTGCCCTGCGGGGATAGAGATTTTTGTGGATTTCTTGGCATGTGTCGCTCAAGAATTATATGTGTTTTGAACTTTATTTTTTAAACTGAATTGAGCGTGGTGGGTACAAAATGACTCACGACGAAATGTGATTAGGTACGCGTACCCACCGCCCCCTCCCAAATCGACGCCTACGCTTGAAGTATTTCACACAGTTTTCCCTTCAGCATAATGCACCGAGTAATCAGGAAAACGATTCCTCCTCCAACCTCCAGGGCTCGATACGCTTTGTTCAAAGCCCAATTCATTGTCTGTTAAACCCCCCCTCCCAGACTGATCTCATGAAGTGACGTATGTATGACACGGCAATTCGTATGCCGTTTTTTGCGTGTTATCAAGACGCATAATCGCTTGTTAGCGTGTCTATCGTTCGGCCGCCATTGACCTACATTACGTGTGAATTTTCGCCGTAGCGAGTAGTATGAAAGGACATTGGTTGGGGTGGTGGATGGGTAAAACATAGGACTTTTTTTTGGGGGCATTTTAGGCCTTTATTTATATAGGACAGCTGAAGACATTAAAGGGGAGAGAGAGGGGGAATGGCACGCAGCAAAGGTCCGCAGGGCGGAGTCGAACCCGCGGCCGCTGCCCCGAGGAGCAAACCTCTACATATGGGCGCCCGCTCTTCCAGGTGAGCCACACAGAAATTGTCCAATCATAGCACAACCGACCTACATCATCAACAGCTCTACTAAGAGAGAGACACTTGGTATCCAAAGACTTTTGAAGAAGTGAAGAAGGGAGGGGGGGCTTTAAATTATTGTTCATTTTTAAGCCTTTTTCTTTTAAAAAAAATTAAAAAGTCTACAGTGCGTAGTTTCTGCCGCCCTCATGAGGAATTCTAAGTAATGACAACAAAACTGTCGGCGCGTCCACAAGATACAAGCCATTCGTGACGATTTTCGTGTCGGTATCTGACGCTGAGAGCCACTGACCAAGCATCAGTATTTGACGAGTTGGGAGGAAAAAACGGGTTGCAATACAACCTGGAAACAACCTCTGTGTTTGGCGAAATGTGGTCGGTAATTAGCGATGGAATTTTTTTTACTTGACAAAAGACAAACATGGCAGATTCGCATTGGATTAAAGGTCCTATGGCATGAACATTTCACTTTATGAGGTTTAACATTAATATGCGTTCCCCCCCAGCCTGCCTATAGTCCCCCAGTGGCTAGAAAATGGTGATAGGTGTAAACCGAGCCCTGGGTATCCTGCTCTACCTTTGAGAAAATCAAAGCTCAGATGGGCCAATCAGGAATCTTCTCCTTTTGAGGTCATAAGGGGAAAAGTTACCTCCCCTTTCTCTGCTTTGAGAATTTGGCCCGCCCATGAGAAAGAGAGAGACATCATGGCTTTCAAACGAGCAAAGTGGCAGTTGGTCAAGGCCACACCCCCACCCTCCACCTTGCCCCCCCCTCCTCCTCCTCAAAATCATTTAAAGCTACAGACGCAGAAATTGCACATCCTAAGGAAAGCTCATTGTGGGACTGGCTCTAGTGGCACCAGCCTTCTGCACCAAGGCTGAATTTCGGGAAAGAGACTTCAGATACAGTATTAGGGGACCACTAAGGCCTATATAAAAGAGACTTCAGATACAGTATTAGGGGACCACTAAGGTCTATATAAAAGAGACTTCAGATACAGTATTAGGGGACCACTAAGGCCTATATAAAAGAGACTTCAGATACAGTATTAGGGGACCACTAAGGTCTATATAAAAGAGACTTCAGATACAGTATTAGGGGAACACTAAGGTCTATATAAAAGAGACTTCAGATACAGTATTAGGGGACCACTAAGGTCTATATAAAAGAGACTTCAGATACAGTATTAGGGGACCACTAAGGTCTGTATAAAAGAGACTTCAGATACAGTATTAGGGGACCACTAAGGTCTATATAAAAGAGACTTCAGATACAGTATTAGGGGACCACTAAGGTCTATATAAAAGAGACTTCAGATACAGTATTAGGGGACCACTAAGGTCTATATAAAAGAGACTTCAGATACAGTATTAGGGGACCACTAAGGTCTGTATAAAAGAGACTTCAGATACAGTATTAGGGGACCACTAAGGTCTATATAAAAGAGACTTCAGATACAGTATTAGGGGACCACTAAGGCCTATATAAAAGAGACTTCAGATACAGTATTAGGGGACCACTAAGGTCTATATAAAATAGATTTCAGATACAGTATTAGGGGACCACTAAGGCCTATATAAAAGCATTCCAAAAAGCAGCATGTCATAGGACTTTTAAGATCACAGACGACTGCCATAATTATAACAAATGACTAAAGGTCCCCAGGTAATACTAGCCCTGTGCGAATAGAGCATTTGTCTACTTAAGTCTGAAATCAAGGACCTGTTGTTTCAAAGATTACCGTAAACTGCATTTGTGTGGTCTTAAGATTTGAAAGCTTGACAGTTGTAGGAAAAGTACTGTGAAATTTAGAAGACTGTGGCCTATAAAGTCTTCTGTTACCAACATCAGTGGAAGTAAATGTCAGACACTTTACACTGAGACCAGAAGCAGAGAGAGAGAGAGAGAGACATAAGAAGGTTATGTTAGTACGATTTGGGGATATGACTTCCTGCCCGAGGAGCTGTGTTTGCGTCGCAGACCTGCGAGACTGCTCCGTGGCGCCGAGGATCAGCCGACAGACAAGGGCTCAGCTGGTCTGACCGCTGGCACAGAGCGGAGAGGGAGGATGGAAATACAAAGGACAGATGGAGGGATCACAGAGGATGAAGGAGAGACAGGAAGACAGAGATGGAGGAGAAGGAGAGAGAGAGAGAGAGAGAGAAATGCTGGAGGGGGAGACAGACGCCCAAGGGTGATTTTTGCGGTAGTATCAGACGCGGAGAGAAAACTGACCAAGCGTCGGTATTGGACGAGCTGGGAGTGAGAACGGGTTGAAGATTACAGACAAAGTCTCTCTCTCCTATTCCTTTCTATTTGCCTTCTTCTTCTCCCTTCAGCTGAGCGATGCTGTATGGTGTTTCGGATGGCTGAGCACGTGTGTGTGTGTGTGTGTCTGTGTGAAGAAGACAAGGGTTAACCTTTCACCAGTGTGAAGCATTTGAAGTCGGCCTGTTTGGACTGTATCAAAGTGAAGAGGCGAAGGGTTTTGTCGTTCACAGTGAAGATGGCGTTGAGATGCTTCATGCCTCTCTCTCTCTATCTCTCTCTCTCTAACCCTCTCCCCCCCTTTTTTGCCTCACCCTTTTTCTCTCCGTCTTCCTCGCTGGTCTGTAAACCCAGGGTAACAGAGAGGATGACAAGGTGTGAAAGGTTTCCTGTGGGCTCTGAGTGACAGCAGACACGCACACGCACACGCGCACACGCGCACACACACACACACACACACACACACACACACACACACACACACACAGCACAAGCTGGCCAAACAATCGTCCAGTTGGTGACTGCTCTTTGGTTCGCCCAGAGGCTGCAATCTGCTCAACCTGACCACAAACAACAGAACGGGAAGAGAATGCAGAAGCTGAACGTCAAATGTCCGACGACAGGTGAAGGCAGCACGTGAAGGCAGCGGAGTGTGAACGAATGCCTCACTAGAGCATTAGCGTTATGACCGGCCGTATCTTTGCCCGAAAACGACACCAGGCTGCTGCAGTATAACCACCCAGACCTCCACACATGTCAGACTGCTCGCTTGAAACTCAACATTTCTACGTTCTTGGCATAATGCTGCATAAATTAGCTAGCGGCTAAAAGCTATAGTGCGTAGTTTCTGTCTCCCCCCATGAGGAATTCTAAGTAAAGACAACAACGCTCTCGGCACGTCCACATGATAAGCCTTCCGTGATCGCGCACGCACCCCCCACCCCTCCTCCACGCAGTTGCTAGTAGCCAAGGAGGACACGGAGGATAAAAAAAACAAAACATGATGGATTCTTCATGGTTCATTCTCGAAGTTTCTGCGTGGCCACGATCTTCTGAACATAGCCACACTGAGAAATCCAGAGAGAGTTGTGTGGAGGTGATGGTCTTAATTAGCTTTGTAGCAACTCATTTGGTAATGGATTTAATGTAACGGACTATCATTGATATAAAAAAAGTTACGACACTAAAGCTTTAATACAGACAAAACACCACAGTCAATTTTAGCCTGCATGCAGGTTTAAAAAAAAAAGAATATTTGAATACTAAAATTGAAAATCGAATACCCATCGAACGAATATTCGAATGTTCAGATCCAGCCCTAAAAAGAACCCCACAGGACTTTAACCCAGGTGACTAAATTTCTTAATCAAATTGAACTTGATTCCCGTTGGACAATTCCACACATTGCATTTTACATCCATGTGCAATAAGTAGCAGGAAGTGTTGCGTCTTTCCCAAGGGGGGTAAGCCTCTCGTCACAACGCGTAGCTCCTATGGCGCCATTTTAAAGCTAACAAGCACTCACCCGCTGTTAGCATCCCATTGACTCCCATTCATTTTGATGTCACTTTGACAGCGAATAACTTTACACCTGAAGCGTTTAAAGACTCTATTTGTCCATTGTTTATTTCTAAAGAAACATGACAATGTATGTATCCATAGCAGACGTGAAATTGTGAAAATAGGCTAACGATTGTGTCATAACCACGCGACTTACTGTCGCATAGTAGAGGAATTACCGTATATGTCAGGGGAGAAGCTCGCAGGCAGTTTGGACTTACATTAGCTATTTAAGTTTAATTACTAATGTTAACTAGCATGTTAGTGATCAATAATTAGCCTGTGCCTATGTTCTCTCCTTACATATACCTACGCTCTCCGTCTCTGTAAGATCGGGAATGATTGAGATTTCTCTTAGCACAGCTACCAGAAGACTTCCAACTTTCAGACAGGTTGCTCAAAAACATTAACGTTGTCTCTCTCAGTTGGAGGCTGCTTAGTAACGCTCAGCCATCACCGGAAAAGTGCCTCTAATATCCTCCACTGGTCTCCGTCCAGAGCAATGGGATCTGTTGGTCCATTGTCTATACGTATATGTATGGTCTTTTCAGGCGGTGAAGCCTCTTTTATTGTTGCCTCCTGAAAACAAGTTCGGAAATACGAGGTTTTAACTCGCGCACTGTGACTCCAGCGTTGGAGGTTTTAACAGGCAGCTTCTCTCACACTAAGGAAGAAGCTTGGGATTTTTTTTTTGTTCTTTCTGTGAAGTTGTTGTTGCAAAATGAGACATCCATCACTTGAAAAATGCAAATCTGCCTCTTAGAAAACGACCGCTGACACAGGAGTGATTCATGGAGGAGCGTTATTGAAGCTATTAGACTCAGCTCACACACACGCACGCACGCACACACGCACGCACACACACACACACACACACACACACACACACACACACACACACAGGCGAATGTTAGTGTACCAATGTTAAACTAAATTGCTTATAATTACGCAGCCAAATCTAATTCTCCGTTACAGATGGAGGGAAAGCACCGCACGCCTTCAAATGGGAACAATTAGGGCAGATCTGCCACCATATTTCATGTCACACAGAGCCTTTGGTTAATTTGCATTTTGTAGCTTTTTTTCCCCCCAAAAAAACTGGTTCCAGACTGAAGATTGGAGTCTTCGGTCTACTTATTATATATATGTACGGTTTACTGTTTTTCTTTCACGGCGCCTCTCAGCAAAAGTAGTTCAAACGATTGCACTTGTATAACCAGAAACACAAAAAACATCTTGAATCTTCTTAATGATAAATATTGGTACTTTTGTTTTTTATTAATATATATCACTTTCACTTGATCTGGAATAAATGTACCACACACACACACATACACACACACACACACACACACACACACACACACACACACACAAAAAGACCGAAATAACATCTCTGCAGAAACTTAAATGGATGAAATATTGTCCTTTGGATGAGTCTGGCACATAAATGAGAATGTGAATTAAACATGGAGATCGTATTTGTATCCTCTGCTTCACTGATGTTTGGATCTTTTTTTGTTAATTATTCACAATCCAATGCCGTTATAGAAGACGTGCTTCTTCTGCGCGTAATTTAGCAGTAATTTGCAACTTGGTTATGAAAGGAAAAGGCTTTGAAAATGTTCACAAACAGCTTTAAGTACAATCCATCATTCTTCCATTAATGCTCAGTTTCCAAAGACGCAGCCTCATTCAAAGGTCATACACTGCTTTTCCCTGTGTTCTGTCATATATGCAATGTTATAATGTTGGATTTTCATGTTAAACATGGCCAATGAGGTAAACATATTTTACATTACATGTCATTTAGCTGACGCTCTTATCCAAAGCAACCTACAATTGCTATATATCAACCTGTCTCACGCCAGGTCGTTATATAGTTACGTTATTTTGATTTATTAATTTGTGTACAGGTTACGATTTTGACGTTTTTCTCATGTACATGCAACGATTTTTGAACGTGTACAAGTCACGCTTTTCGAACCTGCTCTGGGGGACGCAACAACGGGGAAATGAGGCGCCACACGCCGGCCACAACAACGGGACGGGGCCGCCTGCTCGCGGGACGCAACAGCTGGGAAATGCGGCGCGGCACGCCGGCCCCAACAACAGGACGGGGCCGCCTACTCGCGGGACGCAACAACGGGTGCAGGGGCACAAAACAACGGGGAAATGAAACGCCACAAGGGGGAAATAAAACGCCACAATAACGGGACGGTTATGGTTAGGAAAAAAGAAGAACGGGGAAAGGAACCGTCACACGTGGGACACGCCGACAAACGAGCTGCAACACAGCAGGACGCGATCCCCGGTCTCCCGGGTGAAAGTCCTGTGTTTTCTGACCTATCCACCACCCCAACCAACTTCCTTGCGCCTTATCAATTTTACTCGCTAACGTCTGCGTTCTGGGATCACGAAATATGCTTCCCATTAAAATGCATTGCTTTTAATTTTGTAATCGCCACACGGAAAAAAAAAGCATTTTCGTAACCTGTCCACGACTTAATAGATTAAAATAACATAACTATATAACAAACTGCCATGAGACCTGGCTGATATATATATATATATATATATATATATATATATATATATATATATATATATATATATATATATATATATATATCACAAGTCACCTATGGGCAGCAACTATGGGTTAGGTTAGGTTAGTGTCTTGTTTAGGGACACAGTGGTAGATGTATTGCAGTGGGACTCAAACCCGTGTCTCCCACACCAAAGGCATGTCTCATGTAACTACATGCTAAGGGCAGTAAACAATGTCACCTTGGCTGTTAATGTTGCAGACCACAGTTTTTGCAAGTATTTTAAAGTGTTAACACGTATTGTATAGCTTTCAAACAAAAAAATTGGTCTCCAGGAACTGGTATCAAAGTCACAGGAATTGGTATGGGATTTTTTTACGCTGAGAGCAATGGACCAAGCGTTGGTATCTGTCGAGTTGGGAAGGAGAACGGTTTGAACTGAAGCTATTAAACACGGACCTGACCAGAAGGTCTGGACTTGAGACTTGGTTCAGGTCTTTCTATGTGAAAACCTCAGAGGTATACAGTACAGACTAAGGGAGGCTTTACGTGTAGCGCAAAGGGAGGATGTGCAGTGTAGCGCGGGGGGCATAGGACACAAATGCAGACACACACACACACACACACACACACACACACAAGCACACTGGGAGACTCATGCCGTCGTGCACACACAGCTACAAGAAACAGAATATAAATATATAACGCATGAAAACACACATTAAGATTGAGCACCACTTCACCAATTCAATCCAATTACTCAGTAAAAACATGAAATGCGTAAGAAACGGGACTGCCTCCTCTTTTTCTCATGCGTTTTGGGAGTCAAACATATTGTATTTCCTGGAAAATTATTATTGTTTTCATGAATGCATGGTTAGTTATTACGTTAGCACATCCAAAGCAAAAGTCTTTGAACCATGAAAATATTCTTGTCCTTTTAGCTAATTCACTTCAAAAACGACTGAATGGAAAAAAAAAAAAAAAGTTATCAAAGTTGTCACTTATTAATTTTCTTTTGACTAAAATGACTAACCCAATTTTTTTTCTTTCCGGCTCAGATTGTGACTTCCTGAGTTATTTTGTGCTTGAGTGTTTTTTTTTTCTCGGTTTAATCCATCCACTTTCTCTTAACATGACCTTCCTTCTAATTAGCTTCTCAGACTACATTTCCCAGAAGACACCGCGGAATGTGTCAGAACTCTCGGTGTGGGGGGGAACAGAACTTGAAGGAGCTCCGTTGCATTGTTCCGCCTTTTGTTGCATGCCATTCACTTCGCTCTCTTTGTCTCTGCGACGCTCGCAGCTCCGGGGCTGAATGCTAACGAAGTCAGCTAAACTACTTTTTTTGAGATAATAGAAAGGCTGAAGATGGGAAAGGGGGGAGAGAGAGAGAGAGAGAGAGAGAGAGAGAGAGAGAGAGAGAGAGAGGACGACTTGCAGCAAAGGGCCGTGGGTTGGACTCAACCCTTCAAATTGCCACAAACAGACACAATGTTCAAGTTATTTTAAAACCCTTAACGACTGGGGGCTCCAACCCAGTCTCACGGCAGTTCGTGAAATGGTCACGTAATTGAAAGGAGCAGTAGGTAAGACTTATAAAACTAACTTTCTGTCATATTTGCTGAAACTGACCCTATGTTCCAGTAGAACTACAAATCCAGCTCCTCTGGCACCACCTACAGCCTGTAGTGTGATTTGCAAAAATCCACCGCTCCCTGTTCAGATGCATCAATCAGGGCCGGGGGTCTAACTGCGTGGGGAGGGACTGAGAAGTTGTCGATGTTCAAAATCTTCGGCTGAATTCTAGACCTTCACAATCCTACTTACGGCAACTTTGAATTTATTGATTTGTGTACAAAGACACGTTTATCTCTTTTTTTTTCGTGATGGTTAGCACGGTTTTTTAAACTAATGTAATAAGAGCGACTATGGTAGCGAGTAGCATGAAAGGCCGAAAATAGGCGTAGGGAGGTTGGTCAAACAACACAGGACTATCACCCCGTGACACGTTTCCTAAACCCAACCGTCCCGTTCTTCTTTTCCTAAACCCAACCATCCCATTCTTCTTTACCTAAACCCAACCGTGCCATTCTTCTTTTCCTAAACCCAACCGTCCCGTTCTTCTTTTCCTAAACCCAATCGTGCGATTCTTCTTTTCCTAAACCCAACCGTCCCGTTCTTCTTTTCCTAAATCCAGCCGTCCCGTTGTTGTCCCGCGTCCCATCGATGTGTTTCTAAACCCAACCCGGAATTCTTCCGTCGGCACCATCACGGAATTTTCGTCGATCGTGTTAATTTCACGCCCGACTGAAAGAAAGAATCGTGCTGTGATCACAAAAGATGCTTCCCATTGAA
The DNA here is from genome assembly GCF_004354835.1 of Perca flavescens. NCBI lineage: Eukaryota > Metazoa > Chordata > Actinopteri > Perciformes > Percidae > Perca > Perca flavescens. The sequence goes on along the minus strand of NC_041344.1, from coordinate 5,309,971 downwards.
ATACATTAGTTTAAAAAAAAAACGTGCTGACCATCACGAGAAAAAAAAACGAGATGAACGTGTCCGTGTACACGAATCAATCGATTAAAAATTACGTGACGATTTCACGAACTGCTGATATCCCAATTTTGCATATCGTCCAGACAACAATTTGGATATTATCGTCTAAACGATATATCGCCCACCTCTACATCTGGCTAACATTCGCGCAGTTACAGGATTGTTGATTCTTGTGCATTGTCCTAGTCAAATAAATAAATATTAAGCCAGCTTGGATCAGCAGCAACGGACACGCTCATTTTTGCCCGTTTTCAGGCGCGATTGCTATGATGCTTGCCGCCTCTGTCTGTAACTTCCTGCGCCTCCTTGTCATCTCGGCCACATATTCCGTACGTCTGCGTGCAACATCATTTCAAATTAGTTGCCACCAAGTTTGAAAGAGAGACCGAACAAATAACAGATATGGAGAAAAAAAATGAGCAGCCACTGTTACATTTTCACTGGCCTCCATGCTGCTTACCCTGTTTCCCCGCGTGTTCGAAAGTGACGCAGCAGGAAAAGAGAACAGAAAGGCCTACTAATCTCCCGGTAATTGGTTTTGCAGCATTTAAAAAAACACCTGCATAAAAGCGCTCATTTTGCTGGAAAAAGAGTATAATGTTGGCTGATACAGCCACAAAAACGGACAAATACAAAACGACAAATGCATAGCGAGACTGCGGATTGTGTAATGAGGCTCGAGAGAAGAACAGAAGTATTTTCACATGAGTGTGACTGTTGTCATAGAACTGGATTCATTTTTAGCTTTGACCACTGACTGAAGTGGGATTATGCAACGACGCGCACTCACGCGCACACACACACACACACACACACGTCAAAAATTGCAGTCCTCTCCATGTTTCATAGCGCCTCTGGTCCCAGACTCCAATCTCATCATCACCAATCTTCTCCTCTCTCTCTATTTCTGTGTCCCGCTCTCCCCACCTCTCTCTGTCACTGTCTCTTTCTTTCTTTCCCTCCCCTCCGACCCCCCCCCTCCTTGCTCCCTGTCCTCTGTTGCCACGGCAGCAGTGTGAAGAGGAGAAGGAGGAGGGAGCGTCGCAAGAGGACCGGGAAGTGTCGAAAGGGCAAAAAATGTCATCTCAAAGAATAAAAAAAAAAACTGACGCTGATGGGATGTTTGTACTTTAGGTGCCAACAAAGAGAAATACAGAGAAAGAGAGAGATATACAGATAGAGAAACAGACAGAGAGAGAGAGAGAGAGAGAGAGAGAGAGATACTGAGAAAGAGAGAGATACAGAGAGAGAGAAAGGGAGAGAGAGGAATTGTAACCTAACGCTGGATTACATTTTGTCTGCTTGTTTTTTTGAGTTTTTTTGCTTCACATAACACTTTATTAAAACGTTGATATTGTCTGTTGTGAAGTAGTCATACCTGCACACACACACGCACGCACGCACACACACACACACACACACACACACACACACACACACACACACACACACACACACACACACACACACACACAATCAAACTGGGCCTGAAGCTTATGCGTTCTTGTTAAGACGTCTGCTGGTTAGTATCGACAGAACTGAAAACACCAGACCTTAAATCGGTCCTTTGGCAGCCACACACACACACACACACACACACTTGCAGCTCTGTGAACATCGAGCCAAATAAATCGTAGTCCAAATCAAATATCCACTGGGTATTAAACAGTTTTCTCCTCCACAGACTCTGGTATATGCGAGTTGCTGAAGTGCACTTCTAAGAATTCACCTGTTTCCAGTTTGAAATCCAGACGAAAAAAAGCCCCTTTTGTCGAGTGCGATGTGACAGTCCTTGTCAACCTTTTACAGCGTGCATTGTGTTGAACTCTCGATGCCACAAACAAACTGCAAGTCCAATTAAAATGTTGATTTAGGGTTTGACTGACAGCTTTCACAGCAGCCTAAATGAACCAAACCAAGTGGGTTAGATGTTAAAGCCCCATTAGTATCAGACACTGGATTGGATATTGGGAAGAAACTAAAGTTACAATGTGACTACAACTCCTGACATATTAAATGAAAGGATGTTTTAAAAATAATTTTTTTTACATTATGTAATAAACTATAAATCACCCTAACCCTAACCACCATGTAGAAAAGTGTGCTGGGTTTCGAAGGATTAAATGCTATTTTATTGGCTGAATAACCGGCTAACAGCCTTTAAAAACCTGAAAAATTGACATTTTGGAGATACATATACAGTATTCCATAGGAAAGGAGTGAAAGATCAAAAGTTGTGATTTATTTTGCAGATGACAACCCGCTTTCTGTGGACGATCATATGTTCAAATGTGTTCTTTTAAACAGTTTTGGTGTGTGTGTGTGTGTGTGTGTGTGTGTGTGTGTGTGTGTGTGTGTGTGTGTGTGTGTGTGTGTGTGTGTGTGTGTGTGTGTGTGTGTGTGTGTGTGTGTGCGTGCGCGCGCTCTGGCATGCAGGAATGTGTGTGTGTGTGTTTGTGTGTATCAGTCATACTTTTCCTGAAGGCTCCAGGTTTCTTCTCAAAGATCTGTCCGCAGGCTATAAACTGATTGTTGATAATGATGAAGTTCAGATAGAGGAAAAAGCTCACCTGAAGAACTCCACACTTTCAGCGAGTAGCTTCAGCCAAAACCATCATTACTGTCAGTCAAACTGCTGCTTCAAACTTTACACCAATCTGCTATGTATTGTCTTTGATCCTGTACCATTTGTTTCACCAGTAATGTTAATGTTCTTTAGCAAGGGCATAGCGGACACGGGCACACCCAACACGTCTGAGTTGAATGAACGCACCATAAGTGGGTGACGTGTACGTTACTCAGGTTGTGTCAGTTGATGAATCGACTCATATAGATATAGGCAATAATAAAATAATATCTAATAAAAATATAGGGAGAAAAACTCAATTAAATATGCAATAATTAAGATCAGTGTATATGATGGAATAGTGGCATTAGAATGTGCCGTTGGCCACCAAATTTGGGCCACTACAGACAAAAATTTCTCCAGGGTTGGGGGTGCTTGCCCCTAACCCCCCTACACTAAAGCAGTAAGGAATGGTTTATGGAAATATCGGTGTTTCCATCAATGATAAATGAAATGTAGGCTACTTGGGGTTCCACGACTTTAAGAGAAAATTGGGAGAGGATATTGCAATAAAAATCATCCTCCTGAAGAGTCTTTCCCCGTCACTTCCGAAATTACGGCTACGCCCCTGCTACTTTAGTGACCATTTGATGTATCGTGCTTTTCGGTTGATTTTATGAACACAATGGGTGCTTTTCACTGAAGTTGTGTCAAGAGAAATATGTGTCTACGCATTAAAACCGGATGCTCCGTCGTTGGTGCCAGAATGAAGCTGATGGACAGGCATTAGAGGTGGCTACTCGTGTTTTACAATGTTCATGCTTTTTAAAAAAATATTGGTGCCTATAAAGTCACCAAATCTAATACTATTTTATAAAAAGAGTCTACAGCCATGCTAGCAGTCAATTAATGCCGCAAGAGTCCCAACCCAGAGCATCAAAAAGTTACGCCAAGAGTCCCGACCAAGTGCTTAATGACCCTAAAGGAGACTTTTTGTGTCAATAACAAACGCCAAAGGCACCTGACCAAGCATCGCTTTTTGACGCAATGGGAGTGAGAATGTGTTGGCATAATGGCGCTCTGAGCTAAAAGCTCGACAGCATGCTAACATACGCAAAATGGCAATGTTAACTTGCCGACATTTAGTTTTAATTCATCCTCTGGGCACTATGACAGCCTGTACCGTATTTAGTGGCAATCAAATCATATTTGTCCAGATATTTTCAACCCAAGCGGTAGACCAAGTGAAGAACCGACAGACATTCCCATCGCTAGTGCCACACGGCTACGTGGTGAGAAGTTAGAAGCTAAAGGAGACAAACGTCCCTGACTCTAATGTCCAAAACTCTGCCAACCAGATCAATCCACAAAGAAAAAAAACAACAACTCCACAGCCTGACAGCAGACCAGCACTGGGAGAACCAAGTTATACCAGGACACAGCGCGTTCACACTCACATTCACACTTACTACTTAATCATTCCCTCAGACCTGCATGTGTTGGAGTGTGGGAGGATATTGGAGAAAACACACACACACACACACACACACACACACACACACACACACACACACACACACTTCTCCATTTCCTGACCATTAAATGAGCAGCAGGCTGAATGTCCACTGTTTTTCTCATTAATGATCATAATGATGGAACCAAATATTGGCCTGGTATTCTGCATCACCTCATGTGTCCGTTTAGCAAATAGGGACTTTGTTACATTAATGAGTTGACAAAAAGTTGGTTGGGTTGTTTGGTTTTTTTTTCGTCTGCGCTGTCCTTTTAATTAATTTCAGGACATGACCAGGAGAGCAAAATGTGGATCCTTAATCTGCGTTTGCCAATCAGGCTTGGAGCACAGACAGCAGCAACTTTCGCTGCTGTGTTCGTTGCATTGTTTTGACTGCACCAGTAAGCCCAGTTATGTATTTAATGAGCTTGGCTTATAGCCTTAACTGTTTTCATGCAGAATATGAACAGGATTCCAGTCGTGGGGTCTTATGATTTAATTCCGTAATAGCAGGCGTTAAAAGTCGTTTCGCCTGTTTGTTCTCGTGATCCTCAAAATCTGATCATTTTAAGCCTCTGGCATCGCTGCTCCAAAATAACCTTCCTCCTTCTGAACAGCAGCATCACGCCAAATCTCCCATTAGAAATCAAAAAAATAAATAAATTATAGCTCTCATTTTTGCTTCACTGAATTAAATCGTATCACAATTTTCATTATTGGTTGTTGTTGCTCTCCCTTTAGGTTAAAAATAGCTTTTATATTACTGCCTTTCACTTAAAGGAATGTAGTTCTGATAACTGTTTATGGTTTGTTATATTCCTGACGTGTGTATGGAAGTTATTTCTGCTGTTGTCTCTGTGTCACAGTTTCCTTGTGTCCCGGTGTCACCCCCTGTAAGCGATTTTCTTTTCAGCTCTTTTTCTGCGTTCCCTTGTTCTCCTCCATCTCGTCTCCAGTTGTCATTCAATCTCCAACACAGACGTGTCTTTGCTTGTCTGCTTCGCCATTTTTCTTTTTTTTTACCGTTTTGGGTATCTTTTTTTTCAGTCCTATTCACACTTGCTGTTGCAATGAGAATAAAGTCAAACTGAAAATGAAAAGATGAACCTAAACTTTGCCTGAACCAAACTAAAGTAATCTCCAAATTAATACATTCCTGCAGTCTTTTTCCTCTCATTCTGTCATCTCTCGCTCCACAAAAATGTGTGTCTTATTCTATTTCTATGAAGCAAAGGTCACGTACATTTCTTTCATTGCATCTGTTCACGCAAATTTGTCCACCCTGTTTTTGCAGTCTCTGTATATGTGCAGATGTACAAATGTAGTAGTCTATATCCACGACGTTCCACTTCCGGGATTGCTCCGTTGCCGGCGGAAATTCCACCGGATGTCCCTCTTTTGGCCAGATGTCCGTTACCGTCCTCTTTCTTTGTGTTGTAATTTTAAACCCAGATCCAGACAGCTAGCTAGACTATCTATCCAAGCTGAGTTTTCTGTTGCACGACAAAACAACCTCTGAATGTCCACCAAAACAAGTTACTTCCCGGGGCTATTTTGCAGCGGCTCCGTCCGGCACTAAGGCGATTTTGATTGGTTTAAAGAAATGCCAATAAAACAAAGGCATGTTTTTCTCACATCCAGGAATGCTGTGTGGACTAGCCAGATCCTCCTTCGCAGCGCTGTGGAGGAAAGTCTGGCAATGCAAGACTACCAATGTAGCATCTGCACAATGCAAATGTGAGCTGTAGCTATGAGCTGGCTAGCAGCATTTGATGAGCAAAATTATCTTGTTTTCCATAGTCTTCATGTCTTATTCCATCGTACAACCCAAGGTGCGCATTTCTTCCGCAAACTTTTACCATTTTTAATTTCATGGAGACATAATTGCCCCAATTTGCTCCCCCAAAGAGCAGATTCTGTTTGTGTCCTTTGTTTAGACTGAAAACTTGCTTCAGGTTCAGATTTAAACACACGTTAACAGCAGGATTAAGCTTAGACTAACACCACATCAGTGTCGTAGTCAAGACCAACTAAACCAAGACCAAGTCAGCACCAAGACCAGAGTGTATCGAGACCGAGACAAGATCAAGGCTTTGAGGGAGCGAGACCGAGTCAAGAACAAGACCAGACCAGTGCCAGATGGCCAGAGCTTTTTCTCCTTTATCTGAGACCAAGACAAGACTGAGTAAAAATGGGGTCGATTCCGAGACAAGACCGAGACCTTCAAAAAGTGGTCTTGCGACCGGTTTCGAGACCGGTCTCGAGTACTTCAACACTGCTCCACGTTGACCAGCCCCAGATGCTGTTCTCAGCTTTGGGTTGATGTTTGAGTGTTGCTAACTGTTTGGAAAGTCCATATCACATAATCCTGTGGTTCCCAGCCTTTTTTTTTGACTGATGTACCCCCACAGCCCTGTCAGATGAACTCACGTACCCCTTCATCGCTTCATGATGTATGTTGTAAATGTATGGCACTATTCATTATATAAAAGTGGATATTGTTAATCATTCCATAATTGTTTAACGGTTAATTGTTAGCTTGGTTTGGTCAGCACAAGTACTACTACTACAAGTTGGAGTGAAGCTGGATGGTTGAACCATTATCCATTGCTTTTAGCTAACTATTTCTTTTAGCTAACTGTCAGACCTTTTAGCCAACCAGGCGCTTATGCAATACTTTTAGCTAACTATTTCTACCTTGTAATCATTACTTTAGGCTAACTATTTCAACAATGTATTCATTACTTCTAGCTACATGTTTAAACTTGCTAGTTTTCACTTGCTACTCTTACAGTATATAAGTGCAACATGTAGTGTTCAGGTGTTACAGCTTGTATATCCTTTTAAAGGTGAACTATTATATAGCATTTTTAGGTTCATACATGTATCTTGTGTTTGTACTAGAGTATGTTTACATGCTTCAATGTTCAAAAAACACTTTATCTTTCTCATACTGCCCAAATACTGCACAACCGGAAATGTTTCAGGAATTGGGGAGAATTTAACAACATCGGCAGCCATGATTACATCTTTTACTGCCGTTAGCATGTAGCTACATGCGACAATGTTAACACCGCAGTAATTTAAAAAAAAACACTCCAGTAGTTCCTGCCTGGAGCAGATGACCAATCCAATGTCCCATAGAAGGCCGGCTAAGTGTTACCTCACACAGAGCCAAGAGTGGAGATCTGAAAGTTTTAGGTCACAGGGATTTCTCTGAAATACACGTACCTCTTTATTTCAATAGTTTTGGCCATGTTTAAAACAAAAAAATGACATTATGGCGTTAAAGATATGACAGAAAATAAGGAAAAGCATAATATGTCCCCTTTAATCAAATCAAACATCTTTTTTTTTTTTTAAATTGGTTGAGCTGCTCCACAATCTTTCCACGTACCCCCTGACAACTGCAGAAGTACCCCCTGGGGTAAAAGTACCCCTGGTTGGGAATCACTGCCATAATCCATAAAGCACCTGAAGGCCCTGTGTATTAGTCACTGTGTGAAGTGTTGCTGTGCTCAGCTGATCTATCCCTTGGACCGGATTCAATAAAAGGCTAAAATAGAAATATCCTCCCTCCTCTTCCTCCCAACGCTCCCCCAAAAATGACCCGACATTGGCCGCTCTCCCATCTCTCCTCTCTGCTCTTTATCATTGGCTGGAGTCCGGCTGGACGACTCATGCCGGGGTTCCAAGAAACACTTCATTCCAAGTCTCACCTTGGTCCAAGGCTTACATTTAATTATGGCTCTGATTCATGGCCCCTTTGTTATTACTGTCAGCTCCACTTTCCATCTCCGGACCAAGCAAATGGTTGTTTCCCTCACACAACACTCCTCCTTCCTCCTTAGCCCTCCCTTCTCATCACTTCTGCCATCTTCATCTCTCCCCATCTGCCTTCCTTCCTTTTCATAGAGTAACAGTTAAAACATATTAGATTCCGCTGTTAGTACAGGGATTTGGATCTGAAAATGAGATTTATTTGATTTTTTCGAAAGATACATAACACGACTACGAGACACGAAACAACTTCCAAGAGACCCAAAACAACTACAGACACAAAACAGCTACAAAAAACATAAAACAACCACACAGAAACAACTACATACATAAAACAACTACAGACACAAGACAGCTACAGACACACAAAACAGCAACAGAAAGATTACACTACACTCCAGCAAAACCAAGTTCATGCTTTTCAACCGATCATTGCTTACCCCTGCCCATCCGATCAGCATCACCACGCTCGACGGGCTGGAATTAGAAAATGTGACAGTGGACAAATACTTAGGTGTCTGGCTAGACGGCTCCCTCACCTTCCAGCAACACATAATCCAAGTTCAATCTAAAGTTAAGTCCAGGATCGGTTTTCTATTCCGCAACAGGGCCTCCTTCACTCACGCTGCCAAACTCGCTTTGGTGAAAATAACAATTTTACCAATTCTCAATTTCAGTAATGTTATTTACAGAACTGCCTTAAACTCCCCCCTGAAAACACTGGATGTTCTCTATCAGTGCCATACGTTTTGGGACCAGAGCCCCTCTTAACACCCACCACTGCAGCCTCTATGCATTAGTTGGCTGGCTCTCGCTACACACTCGACGCCTAACTCACTTGTACCAACTCATTTACAAGTCCATGCTTGGCAAAGTCCCGCCGTACCTAAGCAGAATTTTCACGATAGCCCTACCCACCCACAACCTCCGCTCAAGCGGTTACATCTCCTTGGTTACCCTAAAAGCTCACACCTCCTTTGGCCTCGGCTCATTCCAGTTCACAGCTGCAAATGACTGGAATGAGCTACAAAAAAACCTGAAACTCAAAACACGTATCCCATTAACTACCTTTAAAGCACGTCTGACCAAGCTCCTCTCCGATCACTGAATGTGCTAATTGTTCATCTTTCATGTATTATTTTCATACACCCTGTACCACTGTCTCTGACAAGCCCCATTGCACATATGCACATATCTGTTTACGCACTTTCACACCTTGCACCTGCCCTGGCATGCAATACTGTATTTCTCCCCACCACTGTTGCAACACCTTGTTATCATACTATTTTTTTCTTTTCTACTATTCTTTTCTACACCTACTTCGCTTTTCAGACAACAACATGCACTAACTATATATTGACTCTTTACTACATTTCAGCATTTAAATATTTCTATCTATATATTGTGCTACGCTTGTTCATCATCACTTTTCTACTCCATCTCAGCATTTAACATTCATATAGACTCATTTTCATGTATACTGTGTTACTCAAGTTTCTACCTCACTATCTAGACAAATATTTGCACTAACGGTGTAGCATACCCTCCGAAAGATGGTCTGACACTTGAACTGATGATTTTAGATTTATTGGAAATCCCAAACCAATGTAAGAGCTGGTTAAAAAAGAAACCATAAAACAACAAATGCATTAGCTACATTACCATATTGTTTCAGAGCATTAGCATAGTTTAGTATTAGCTCATTACACAGAAAGCTAGCAACAGCTACAATCGTTCAAAAAAACTTCACCAACATCTTAATGTTACAGTATTATGATAAATACTAACCTTGTGCCTCTTCGAAAGGGTGCTAAAACATTAAATCTTTCACCGTATAGGCATCTTACTGTTTTCCTCTTTCCCGTTGCATGTAACAGAAAAACTAGTTAAGTTGTCAACGAGTGACTTTCAAAATAAAAGCCCCTCTATTTAGAACAGGAAGTAAGGCATTGGGCTTAAACCAGGTAAAATACATAATAAAAAATAACTGTTCAACAAGGTTATTTCTTCTGTAGAGCTAAACATGCACTGGGTTATTTACACTCCCACCAAATTATGAGTATTTTACATTAAATGACATGAACCACGAATAATTTTCCATTAGGCCGGACAGTGTCCCTTACCTATAGTGGGCTTAAGAAGCTTCTAACAACAGAACTAACTTCTGCACTGGACGCTCCACCATGGAAGGTTTTCCAAGACGCTCACCTTGTCTAATCTCTTATCTCCAAATGAGATTTTCACTCTCCTTACGAGTCCATCTTTACCTCGGACAGTCTCTAAGACCCTAGCGAGTCTCCATTCACCTCTGGGCAACAGTTCATCTGTGTCCATCACTATATCACCTACTAGTAGATTCCTCATCGGCGAGTGCCAACGCTGCCTTGCGGTGATGTTGTGAAGATACTCTCGTTTTCAGTGAATCCAAAACTGCTCTGCCAGATACTGCACGCGGCACCATCTTTTCACTCCATACAAGTCCTCTCTGGGGAAAGTGCCAGGTGGAGGCAATGCTGTGCTGGATTTCATGTTGATCAGATGATTGGGAGTGAGTGGTTCTAAGCTGTCAGGACTGTTTAGGTTATCCACAGCGAGTGGTCGACTGTTGACTATGGCCATGGCTTCATAGAGTAGAGTCCTTAGTGAAGCGTCGTTGAGTCTGCCGTGGGAAAGTGATAGAGTGGAGTTCAGAACACTCCTGACTGTCTTTATCTGGCGCTCCCACACGCCACCTGCATGACTTGAGTAGGGCGCGTTCATGAAAAAGTCACACTGCTTTTGAGACAGAAACATATTTAGTCTCTGTACATCAAGCTCTTGTAGCGCTGCCTTGAATTCATTCTTAGCACCAACAAAGTATGTGCCTTGATCGCACTGGATCTGACGGACTGCACCTCAAACAGCAATGAAGCATCGTAAGCCGTTGATGAAGGCGTCGGTGGACAAATCCTCTAGCATCTCGATGTGGATGGCCCGTGAGCAAAAGCAGGTCATATCGTTTATGCTGTTTCCGTCCTTCTATAGTGACAAATGGACCAAAGCAATCCATACCACAATATGTGAATGGTGGAGAGGGCTCTACATGTTCCACAGGAAGATCACTCATCTTTTGGCCTTCTGGAAGTCCCCTGAGTTTACGACATACCACACACTGGCGGATGTATGAAGCTACGGCTCGGCTCATTCCAGGAATCCAAAAGCCACTGGATCTGATTTTGTTTGTGGTGAAGCCTTTTCCCTGATGCTTTGTCTTTTCGTGATTGTAGGCTATTATCAACTTTGTCACGTGGTGCTCTTTGGGGATGACAATCGGATGCTTGAATGGGTCTGCAAGGGACGAGTGGCGGAGTCTTCCTCCCACCTTGAGGATACCGTCTGTGTCAAGAAAAACATCAAGGTGGTGCAGTTTGTTGCGACATGGTAGTTGACTTCCTTTGTTTAACAACTTAATTTCTTTCTCATATGCTTGCCCTTGCAGATCTTGGATTATGACACGCTCAGCACTTTCCTGTTCAATCACTGTAGAAAGAACACTTGATTTGATTTTCTTAGCCCGTCGCAAAAGGCGGGCCACAGCCTTGATGGCTCGGGACCATGATGAAAACTTGGACAGGCGATCGGCAAGACTCATTGTTTCTGTGGTTTTAGTTTGCAGCGTTTGTACTCATTTCTGGATTTCCTATGAATAGGTCTGGTGCTACATCCTTTGGTGTACATATTTCCTTTTCCCAGAGGAACATGGGACCAGTGAATCAGTTAGATGTAAGCAGTTCATTTACAGTTCTTCCACGGGAAGCACGATCTGCCGGGTTTTCATCTGTAGGGACATAAAACCATTGCTGGGGGTTTGTGCTATGGCGGATCTTCTGGACACGGTTGGCAACAAAGGTGTGAAAGCGTCGTGCATCTTTATTTATGTAGCCTAAAAGTACCTTTGAGTCTGTCCAGAAGTACTCTTTTTCATTAACATATCCAAGCTCCTCCCTGAGCATGTTGCTGACGCCGACTGAGACCACTGCTGCGGTTAATTCAAGCCTTGGTATCGTAGTCAACTTTGTGGGAGAAACGCAGGCCTTTCCTATGGCTAGGGAACAGTAAATGTCTCCTCTTTGGTTCTTGATTCTCAGATAAGAGCATTGACCGTATCCGCTGGTGCTTGCATCTGAAAAGTGGTGAAGCTCTGTTTCTATGACCTCTCCAAAGTTGGCAGGTTTGTAACATCGAGCTATGTTTATCTTCTCTAGGTTGGCAAAATCGTGTCGCCAGCTCTCCCACCGTGGCTTCAGCTTCTCAGGCAGGGGGTCATCCCAGCCAACACCTTGGTGGCACATTTCCTGTAATATCTTCTTCCCAGCGAGAACATATGGTGCAAGGAAGCCAAGGGGATCATATATGGATGCCACAGTAGACAATGCCTCTACGTGTTGCTGGTTGGTCCTTTAAGGTGTTGTTAAATCTGAAGCTATCCGCCTCAATGCTCCAGTGAATCCCTAACGCTCGCTCTAGTGGTACGTCAGTGAAGGTTAGATCCTTTGTCTTGGTGTCTACTGCACACTCTGATGAGGGTAGGCTCTGTAGGACAGCATGGTTGTTTGACACAAATTTGTGAAGACGGAGACCACCTTTGGCGCATATCTCTCTTGCCTCGTGTGCCACCTGAATGGCCTTTTCCACAGTGTTTGTACTTGTGACTCCATCATCAACATAAAAGTCTCTTGCCATGAACTGAGATCCTATTGGATGTGAGTGACTGTTTTCCTTGGCTAGGTATTTCAGCCCATAGTTCGCACAACCAGGGGATGACACTGCACCGAAGAGATGGACCTTCATTCGGAACTCTTGAGGTGGTGTGTCTGTGTCTCCTCCTTTCCACCACAGAAAGCGCAGGTAGTTGCTGTCATCCTTCTGGACATGGAATTGGTGAAACATTTTCTCTATGTCACACATGAGAGCTATGGGATGCTGTCTGAACCGTATGAGGACGCCTGTTAGGTTGTTCATCATGTCTGGCCCTGGAAGAAGGTGTTCATTTAGGCTTGTGCCGCCATACTTTGCTGAGCAGTCGAACACGACACGCAGTTTCCCAGGCTTTTTAGAGTGGTAGATGCCATGATGGGGAATGTACCGCTGTTCACCATTAGTTCCGTTTTCGTCTACCTCTTCGACATCACCTCTTTCAATGATCTCATTCATGTATGCTGTGTAGTCAGTCTTATATTTTTCATCCCTGTAGAATTTCCATCGTAAATGACTGAGCCTGATTTCGGAGAGTTTCTTGTTATCAGGTAAGTATGGCCGTTGCTTAAAGGGTAAGGGCATTTCATAATGTCCCTGGTAATTTTTCCTTATGCTCCTTCGAGTTTGTCCAAGAAAACAAGATCCTGTTGTGAGACAGTCTTGTCGTCTGTTTTAGTGTCCTTAAAGTCTGACTCCAGAGCACTTATCACATCCATCGGTGTTACTGGAGGGAGTTCCTTTACTGCGACTCTGTGACACAGGCTGGATCCTGTTTCATCCAGGTGCGGTGTTGAGCAGCCCACAATGCTCCATCCCAAGTCTGTAAGGATAGCATAGGGTTCGTTGTCTTTTCCTTTCAAGCACCTGTCTGGGTGTTAGCACCCTGGGACAGTTGTAGCCAATTAAGAGTCCTATTTCACAGCAAAGGAGAGGTGGAATCTTATCTGTGATTGTTGTCAAGTGAGGCCACTGTTTGGCTGTTTCGTGAGTGGGTATATGATCACGATTCACTGGAATGCAGTAATTAGTATATGAAGGAGGAAGGTCAATATGAAAGCATGAATTGTAGCCTCTCACACGGAGTCCAGAAACCCTTTCACTCTTCATGATCATGCTCTCTCCAAGCATGGTGGTAAGTTTCAGTTTCACATGGTAGGCATCTGCTTGTAATTCTTTGCTTACCTCCTTTTCGATGAATGTGCTGTCACTCTGAGTGTCTAGTAATGCATAGACGAGCTGCTACTGGGATGGATTTGTAGCAGAGGACACCCATACAGGGACGATCATGGAAGTACTAGTGACGTTGAGTGCCATGGCTGCTGTGATTTCATCTGCTGCGTTTGAAGCTGTGTTTACAATGGATAAGGGCCTTTCTTTACCTTTATGTCTTCTGTAGTTTTCATCATGTAGACAGGTCGGGTGCTTTCCCTTGCACACATCACAAGTGTGGCGGTGACGACATTCCTTGGCGCTGTGACCTGGTTTCATACATCCGTAACACAGTTTGTTTTCCCTCACATGTTTCCGTCGGTCTTCAAGAGACCTTTCCATGAAGTTTGGGCACTTGGGGAGTTGATGTTTGTCATCTTTGCACCATATGCATGGGAGCCTTGATCTTCCATTGCTTGGTGTTGATTTATCACTGTTTAAGACAGTTTGAGTGCTGAAGATGTTGGCTTTGTTTCCCTTTGTTTCCCTTGTGTTTCTCTTGTCATGGGGTGGGTTAGATGTGTGAAGAGCATGTAGGGAAGTGACTGGGTTGCATGCTATCTCTGCTTCTACTGAAACAAACTTCGCAAAATCCTCAAAGGTGGGAAACTCTTTATTTTCCATGAGGGCTGTAGTAACCCGACGATTCCAACGGGATGCTACCCAATCAGGAACTTTCTGTGTTAGCTTTTGGTTTTCTTCACAGTCACTTAATATTTCTAGACCCTTCACATGAGGAATGGCTTGCAGGCAGGCATTTAGGAAGTCTGAGAATGCTCTTAACCCTTCTGCATCTTTGGACTGTATTTTTGGCCATTTTGATAGTTTGTCCCTAAAGGCTCTTTGGACGAGAAATGGCTGACCGTAGCGTTGATTGAGCTTATTCCATGCATCTCTGTATGCCTCTTCATCATTTCGATAAAAGGTGCCTTCAAGGCATTTGTAAGCAGGGCCACTGACGTATTTCTTTAGGTAGTAAAGTTTATCAGCTGAAGAAATACCCTTTCGGTCCACAAGTGACAAGAATGAAGACTTCCATTCAATGTAGAAAATTGGGTCTCCACTAAACACTGTGGGCATTGGCATTGGGAGTCTGTTTATGGCTATGCTGTCATGGATTGCTTGGGCCAGATAGGACATCTCAGTACGTGGCGCTGGTGTTGCAAGGTGAGGGTCTTGGCTGTATACTGGGGCGTTAGGAGTGATCTGTCTGTTGTTCTGCTGTATGGGCTGACTATCAGTATCCTGTCCAATTTCTCTGTCATATATTTCAAGTCTGGCACGAGCAGCCTCGACGTCCCTTTCTGCCTGTAGACGCTCTAATTCAGACTTCTGCACTTCTAATTACTTTTTGTGTTGCTCTTCCATTTCTCTTATTTTCTCCTTTTAATTTCTTTCTTCCTGCTGTAGTTTATATTGAACCTCCTTAGCAGCGAGCTCTGCGGCTGCATCAGCCCTTTTTGCTGATATGAGCATTGATTCTGAATGACGACTGGCACTTGACTGAGAGGCTGTACCATATATGGAGTAAGCATAGTCGTGGGCTAGTAGCTGACGGAGCCGGTGCCTTTCACACTCTGCATCAAAGTCACCATCTACTGCTGATAAGCGTTCGTAGATAAGCTTTATAATGTCTTTAGTTACAGTCTCACATGCATCTATTTTGCGTCTTAGCTCAGTGGATGGTGTGGCCTGTTTTCTTATTTCATTATAAAGTCTCATGAGATCATCCTTTCCCTTTCCAATGGTGTCTGCCATTGTAGCCAGTTCCTTTTCTGTTATGTTTTTCTTTAAATTTTCTTTGGATGTTCTGATTTGAATTCTCCATTGTTCGTACAGGCTAAGCAGTCTCTTTTCCTTTTGGTATGTGAGTATTTTCTCTGTGGGCACACTAATACGTTCTGAACGACGTGGTAATGTTAACCCATCAGCGTCATCCATTTTGTGCTGAAGTTGGGGTAGTTGTTTTTTCTTACATTCAGTTAACTCCTTTAGTTCCTGCCTTGACATGCCTTCATATTCCTCTTGATCAAGTAAGCCTCTACTTTCTTGAATTTCTATTTGTAGCTTACGTATTTGTTCCTTTATGCCTTCCATGTTGAGTACAGTTGTATTATTCACCGTTGACCATCACACTAGATGTTGCAACTCACTGCTCTGTATGCCGTGTCTTGCCGTCTTCTCATGAGTTCCATAGGAAGCGTAATGCAGCAGGTGCAGGTCAAGCTCTTACTGTAGCATACCCTCCGAAAGATGGTCTGACACTTGAACTGATGATTTTAGATTTATTGGAAATCCCAAACCAACGTAAGAGCTCGTTAAAAAAGAAACAATAAAACAAATGCATTAGCTACCTTACCATATTGTTTCAGAGCATTAGCATAGTTTAGTATTAGCTCATTACACAGAAAGCTAGCAACAGCTACAATCGTTCAAAACAACTTCACCAACATCTTAATGTTACAGTATTATGATAAATACTAACCTTGTGCCTCTTCGAAAGGGTGCTAAAACATTAAATCTTTCACCGTGTAGGCATGTTACTGTTTTCCTCTTTACCTTCGCATGTAGCAGAAGTTGTCAGTGAGTGACTTTCAAAATAAAAGCCTCTCTATTTAGAACAGGAAGTAAGGCACTTGGGCTTAAACCAGGTAAAATACATAATAAAAAATAACTGTTCAACAAGGTTATTTCTTCTGTAGAGCTAAACAGGCACTGGGTTATTTACAAACGGTATACTGAGTGTTTACTATTTTCAGCATTTTGACAACACTGTCTGTTCATGTTTACTGTGTTATTACTGATCCACATCACTAACTAGACTATGTCTTGCACAAACGGTACATTGACTTCACTACTTCTCAGCAAGTTATAGATTGTCTATTTCATGTATATTATGTTATCATAACACTTTCGCATATCCATCGACTTACACCTCACTTTGTACCGGCTTGAACTGCCTACTTAATCTGTACCTTTGTAGCCTATTGCATTTTGGTCTCTTTGATTGTGAAACTATATGTTGTCTTGTACGCTTACGCTTTTCTTGGCCAAGTCGCCGTTTTAAATGAGAACCTGTTCTCAACAGCCTACCTGGTTAAATAAAGGTTAAATAAAAATAAAAACAAAGAGACATAAACAGTGACAAAAGACAACAAACAAAAATTCCTGTCGTCTCAATCGTTTGATGGTCATAAAACTCAGTCTCAGTCTTTTCTCTTCTTTACGTTCCAATAAAATCAAACGTATTTGATATTATCGTATGTTTTAAGTCCTGGTTGTGAAGTTAAATCACGTGAACATTGTCAACAAGTAATAGGTGCACTCCCTCCAGCACCAAACAGGAAGAAGCAAATGGCTAGAGCCAGTGTTGTTTATAGTTGCTATGGCGCTGCGCTAAGCTAAACGCTAAAGAGGGGAAGTTGCAGATTTTCAACCCTTCTTAAACGTGTCATCCAAGAGGAGTTTTACTGGCGGATAAACACAGACCTCCAGGTACTGCAGTCATTCATCTGCATGAACAGCAGAACAGAAAATCTGCAAACTTTCCCTCAAGTTACCAGCTAAGGCCAACTAGCTAGGTTAAAACATGTATCTAGTTTTAGTCTTGCAATATGTGACCCTGAAAGATCTCCAGTCTTTACATATTCTGACAGTCTTTAACCTTAGATGTGAGATGATTGTCTTTAAATGTGAGTGGTGTCAGACTTCAGTCTTGTCAAAGTCTGGTTAAAGTCTTGTGGTGTATGGTAGGCATTAAATGGTTTGCATAACAATATCACGTATATATATATATATATATGACTACGGTCCCAATGCAATCACTGATTAAGTGCATCAAACAAATAAGTGATTGGATGTGAAAACATTATACAAAGCTAAAACTGAAAAAAATTAAAGTCAGTGTCAGACATTTTGTCTCAGCAAGACTGAAAGAAATGTCCATGTGTTTCAAAGAATTGATTTTATCTGCCTGTGAAAACTAAATCTAGAGCAGCAGATTGCAGGTTTATACCTCCAACATCTAAAGAAAAGAAACACGGTCAGTATTTTAGATTTTTCAGTTCTCATTGCTATCGATACCGTTCGGTCAGTAGTTATACAGCATTCAGGTTTAATACCCAGCAGCCCTCATCAAGAGGCAGCCGGAGAGTCTGCCAAAACCTTAGGGACGAGAACATTTGGACGGATGGACTCCATCTCTCTTTGATTTGTTTCTCTGCTTTATTACCTCCTCTCTCTCTCTCTCTCCATGCAGTTTTCATCTTTCCCCCAAGATGGCTAAGAATGATTACGAATTTATGTTCAGCTCTTTGCACAAGAAAGTGTGGTTTGTTAACTTCAGCGTCTGTGCTTACTTTTCCGTGGGCACTCGTTCTCTCGAAAAAACAAGTGCAACTACAACAGGAGAGTTACGTATGCAACTGCGGGTCTGTGAGTTCTGAATGACCGCCAGAGACGGTATGTAATACCACTTGTCTGTGGTATACGAGGAGATGAAACGGATTGATTTATTTATGTCTGCATAAAACTCCATTGTGTTTCTTCCGATCGCTGGTAGGTTACATGATTGGACACGTAAAAACATACAACAAAAGGAACATATAATACAGGAAGTTACCCCAAAAGTATACTGCTACTGCAAAAAAAGCACATCTTTTATCTAACAGCCCTGAGAATTTATATCATTTGTGATATCGTTCACATTGTCAGAAGAACGGTTAATAGCCATGAAATCTATCTGGACAGACATTTGATTTGGAAACACTGGTATTTCTGAAGCTACAGCAAACACTTTATTTTGGCCTTTTTAAATTGGACTTTATTTGTTTCAAGGCCAAGCAAGGTGCTCTTTGATTTGTTTGGGCTCCTGTGCGTTAAAACACAAGGGCACCGGATTAAATATTTATCAAGCGCATCCGTCTGCCTGTCAAAGAAATTCTTAGGGAAGCAAACTGAACATCAAAAAAGCTTTTCAGCTGCTAAAGGAAACGTCAGTGGAAAAAAAACAACAAACTTACACAGCTCATCTCGCTGTATATTCTGTGTATCTGCATGCCTTACATCAGATAAGAGCTTGGCTTAGATTTGTAGACATACAAAATAATGCTCTCAGAGTGCCATAGTTTCCCTTTGCATCCCTCACTCCCAAATGTTCACCCTATTGCTTATTGCTAGCATGCCATAGTTCACTGTGTTTATTGCTTTCTGTTAAAACAGCCTGCAAAGACAGGGAAGAATTACACTGTCGGGAGTTTTTCATGCTTTACATTAAACCTCCACAAATCTCTCTTCTGTCACATCATGTCTTTACATCTGCAGCTTCGCTGGCTGTCCAACAACAAACGTCAAACACCTGATCCAAATCCTCCCCGTCACCTAAAGCTTCTCCACAAATATGTCACTGATCTCTCGTTGTGAATGAAGCAGAAAAACCGGGAGTGACTTCTAGGTCTCTGAGGGCCGAACAATCGCTGCCATTCAAGTCAATGCTTGATATTCCACCAGCCACGCCCGCGGCGCGTCCCAGCAGCGCGTCCCAGCAGCGTGCATGAAGTGGCTCTCCTCCAGCTCTATTTCCACGCAAACCACGGGGGCGTTCCACGGCCAGGCAGGAAGGGAAACAGTGAGACTATCCAGTCAATTTACCAAAAGATGTCAAAATGTGTTGCTTTTGCTGGTGCGTTGCTATGTTTGTTGGGCCGTTACAGCACCAACTGTCTGTGAAAAACCAACTGGGGAATTTTTCAAACCATTGCTCCATTAAAAAAAAAAAACAACATCAAAATCCCCACACGGTTCCCGTAAAAGCCCAAACAGATTCTCGGCAGGACAAGTTGAAAATATATGGTGAGAGAAGTGTGACCATCGCCTGCCAGGACAAACATTTTTCGTGTTGAGTATGTTTTGGGCTTCAATGGGAGATGTTCTACCGTATCTAACAAAGCCTGATGTACAATATGTTAAAAAACTGTCAAAAGTCTTAATAATGGTCTGATTTGTCAAACACACTTATGTGGTTTGAATTAAATGTTAAATAACTGCGCTTGAATACTCACCGTTTAAACCTTTAATGTGACGGCTGTCTATTGAGATTAATTTTTTATCTGTGTTCTTGTACCTTTTCATCTACTGTCAGTTCATCAGAATAATTAATATTGCATGCTCCTCTGGTGGTCTCGGAGCTCACGCTTACACAGCAGGTGTCCCTGAAGAACAAACCTGCCAGTTAAAATGAAAGACTCCTGGGTTTCTCGGTTATTAAATTATTATAGAATCCATCTAACTGTCAAATCCACACAATTGCTCCCAAGTTGCTGTACGCTCTGCTATTGAAAGCGATCGAGCAAGTTGACTTTCATGTCTTTTGTTTTACCGAACAAAAGACTGTTTTGTCTGTATTGTTCTATCCTCAGTAGTGCTGTTAGCTAAAGGCTTCAGTGATTCAAGACATGGGAGTTGATCGGGGACTGCAAACGCATGAGTGTGCACAGAGGATGCTATACACATTTCACAGTAATTCTTCATATCGGAGACGAATCAAAGATTTTCAAAGTGTGTCCTTAGGGTGGCGCGAGAGGTCAAATCAAAAAGGGTTCGTCCCCAAGTCAGTAAATTAGAATTTTACACTTTGGGTGTACAATAAGGTACACATAACGCGCTTTAACTAAACGCGCTTGGTCGGGACTGTTGGCGTCCCTGTTGATGCAGTTACGTTAAGGAAAAGGTCATGGGTGGGCTTACGTTTCCGTGACAGACGGGAAAAACGGAACGGTTGGGTTTAGGAAAAGAAGAATGGGAGGGTTGGGTTTAGGAAAAAAAGAACGGGACAGTTGAGTTTAGGAAAGAAGAACGGGACGGTTGGGTTTAGGATAGGAGGGTTAGCTGTAGAAATATGTAGTGCAACAGCCAAAAAAGACAGAAGAGAACGGTTATTCCTAGCTGACAAACGTATACGCTGACGATAGTATAATTCGTTCGTTCAGACCAAAGATTCGCGACAAGACGAGTTCAAACTTGCAACTAGTTTTTGACGCATCGTCTCGTCTCATTTGTCGATGCAGAACAGCCAACCTGCCAGTTCGCACCAATAAGACAAGACGGTGTATCATCTCCATAGCTTTGTTTTGTAAAAAGTGCATCTTTTTTATCTAACAGCCCTGACAAATTATATTATTTCTGATATTGTTCACATTGGCAGAAGAACAGTGAATAGCCATGAAATCTATCTGGACAGACATACGCTTTGGAAACACTGTTGCACACTTCCTGGTATTTCAGAACACACTGATTTTTGCCTTTTTAAAATTGGACTTTATATGTTTCAAGGCCAAGCAAGGTGCTTGTCATTTGTTGTGTCTGAATATGAATGTGGATAATGGTAGTGCTAGTGAGATGCTTGCTACAGCTTCATTTCTAGTGGTAAATCGCCGAAAACAACTATTTATTTCTCCGATTCACTGCTATGTTGCTGCTCTCTCTCTTCAGTCACTCTCTACCTCTCTTGATTACATAGCGTGCTGGCGGGCGCTCGTTGAGGCTCTGTCTAAAACTCTGCAATTTCGACCAGTTGACAATTTGTGGCACAAAATAAAATGGATTATGGATCATTTTAATTCTATAGTTTGAAAATGTAATTGGACTGTATATAGTACTTTTCTAGTCTTAACGACTACTCAAAGCACTTTAACATAGTACAGGAACCATGCACCATTCACACACATTCATACGCTGTGGCCGAGGCTGCCGTACAAGGTGCCACCAGCTCAGATAAACATTCACACACATTTACACTCCGATGGCGCAGCATCGGGGGCAACTCAGCGTTCAGTGTCTTGCCCAAGGACACTTCGACATGGGACTGCAGGGCCAGGGATTGAACCACCAACCTTCCGATTGAGCCCCAGTCGCCCCAGCTGACTTCTCTATTGGCTGTTGAAACTTTCCCCCGAAAGAGCCAAGCAGGACTGCCTTGTTGCATGATCCAAAGTATTGCTTGAGAGCTTGAAGGTTGTTCCTGTTTTTACTGTGGTGGACTCAGACTACTAGTTAAATGTGTGCGTTCCAGATTTAGGCCACTATTTGGCCGAGACATTCTGGCTACCTGGGTTTCCGTCTGACCATCAGTGTTTCTGGATATTACAAAAAAAAAAAAAAAAACTTTCTCTCAGGTCCGATTCAGTGGCTGGTTCAGATGAGTTTTATTCACTGCAAAGTGGAGCGAGAAGTTCACAAGAAGCTGTAGGATTCTCTTAGCCTGACAAGCCAGAGGCACATCAAGATGTTGGGTCTGGGAACTCCCCATTGGTCAGGGCTCAATCCGAGGGGCGGGATCAACGGTTGTCTTTCAAATTCCCTCTGCACGCAATAGGATAGCGCTACAACCAACCAGAGCAACGCTAGTTGATAGATTCAACTTTTGCCGTATCCGTTCGGCAAAACTATGAACACATCTTCCTTTTTTACGAATGACTTCAGTGCCGTGACAAGACTGAGCTCCTTTTCTTTCCAGGGAAGGGCTCTCCTACCCAAGACCTGACTATATCAATTGACAACTCTGTGGTAGTCCCCACCCAGACTGCTAAAAACCTGGGTGTGACACTTGTGGCGCTTTTCCATTACAGGGCCATGAACAGATCAGCCCCAGCTTACATCCAGGACATGGTCAAACCATATACCCCAACCCGCCCACATCGCTTTGCATCAGCCAAACTGCTTGCTGCACCCTCACAGCGAGGGAGAACTAATCACTCGACGAAATCCAGACTGTTCACTGTCCTGGCTCCAAAATGGTGGAACGAGCTCCCTATCAACATCAGGATGGCTGAAAGCCTACACAGTTGCTAGACTGACCCTGGCTGCAAATTACATCTGCTGCCGCTAGGGTGCGGGATTCTCTCTGACCAGAATGAGTTTTCTGGTCTGGACTTGCATAGACCCAATACCGTCTGCTCAAACTATTGAAAAACTGTTTTGTTTAAATGAAGTAAAGTAAAGTTGAACCCCGCTGGAAACAAAAAGGTCCAACTCACACTGACCAAAGTAAAATGTTATGTTTCAACACTAAGGCTAGACAGAAGGCAGACAGACTCAATTAACACAGGAGACACTACAAATGTGTTTATCAGAGAAAAGAATAGGAACTTAATCAAGGTGCAGGTAAGAGGATATCAGGATCAATTAAGACTTAAACTGTCAGGTAATTCATTTTCTCCTACAGGTGACACCGTCTGGATGTATGTTCACATGCCATGATTCAGACAGAGAAGAAGTGGAGAAACCTTCAGATAAATGAAGCGCAGGGATGCAGAACCATTATATTTGAGACATTTTCAGTGTCGTGACGTGAATTAAAAGAATGTCAGAGTGTCCAGAGTTTGACTCAAGGGGGGACACTTTGGCAGGACGGACGCCGCAGTCAGCTGCACTAACTGAATCTGTGACCTTTATAGTCGGGGCGGCGGCCTTTCGTTGGCTGCAGAGTTTCAGGGGACGGAGTGGACTCTAACAGCTCTGAGGGGACGAACTGCCAGGGAACTGGTAACATGGAGATTTGTCAGGAAAGAGGCCCAAACAAAGGAGAGAGGAGGGGAGGAGAGAATTCACTTCACCCTGTTGCGTCTCGCTCCACCTTTTCCCTGCCCTCCCATTTCTCTCCTCTGCGTCGCACAATTCGCGACGCTTCCCTGGCATGGAAACACTTTCCCCAAAACCTTGAACAATGACAAAAATATGTGATTTTGTAATCACAGTGTGGGCGACTGTCTTCATAGACATTTGAGTTTAGACACATCTTTTTTTTTATATATAACCTTTATATAAGCAAATGTGACATTCACACGCTTCATTGTTGCCCAAAGCCTGTCCCCAAAATATCCCTTGACTGACTGGTTAGACAACTGTAACATTATTACATTATTATTATTATTATTGTAGACGGACCTGATTCTGCTTTGATCGGCTTCTCAAACATATCACTCAAAGGTCCGCATTAAATTTTTATATGAAGGTGCCGTAGGTAGGATTGCGAAGATCCAGGACTTAGCCAAAAAATTTGAACATCAACAACTTTTCAGTCCCTCCACAACTTTCCGCTAAAGCCCAAAACTGTCTCCTAAGCCCCTCCCCCCACAAGGGAGAATGAATGCGTTTGCATGAGCAGTGATTGCCGAGGTCTGGAACAATTGCCGATGACAAAACAACATTAAATCGACTCACTTATGACCTTTAACCCAAAGATAAATGCAGCATGAGCTAATGCTCAAAGTGGAAACGGCTGTTATGAAAGTGGTTCAGTTGTCGGCAGCTCCATTTTGTGGATGAAATCCATGAGATGCACGTAACGAAAGTACGTAAGTAGACCTTGAAATCACAGGATACACACGTGTCTGAAAGAACAGATTTTTAAGGTATTTTAATGTTCATCGACTACACCCTACATTTTTTTGATTCACAAGAATTTTTTCCAGATCTCTTTCTTTTCCCCTACTACCTGCCCTCTATTTGTATCTCTGACTCTGCTTCTCCCTCTTTTTCTCTCTATTGGTAATTAAGCAGGCAGATTTTATGCTTTTCAGTCTTACAATAGCAGCTCCTGAGGCGGCCACATCGATGCCAGGGCTCACTGTCAAAGAGCTGCCAGATAACACACACACACACACACACACACACACACACACACACACACACACACACACAGTAATTAAACGAGTATAATGTGAGCCAAATTGTATGCGCATATAATATAGACGTACACACTCGCAAACAGAAAGACAGACTCAGATATTGAGCTGTATGCATATTAATGATTGTATACGTATTTAAACATGCAGAGTATTGAATAGCACACAAACACACACACACACACACACACACACCAGTGAGTGCGTGTCCATGATCTTTGATCCAAAGACTGTGCTTTTTTCATGCCACTTTACAAAGTACAAAAGAGCTACTTCCTGTAATCAACCAGCTCGGCCTGTCAATCAATGTCGGAGTGTGTGTGTGTGTGTGTGTGTGTGTGTGTGTGTGTGTGTGTGTGTGTGTGTGTGTGTGTCGCGCCACAGAAAAGCCAGTCACCAGCCAGGCGCTGTCAAACTCAAAAGAGCCTTCGTTCTCTCCTATTATTTGCCTTTCTTTGTCTGCGTGATCATTTCTATTTTTCCGTTGCCGTTCCCTCTTTTCTCTTGACTCCCCCTCTTTTATTTTTTTCCCGCTCGCTCTCTCTCTCTCCACCCCATCTATTCACGGGGACACTTGTCTTCCATTAGCCTCTCCATACAGCCCACTCTCCATGCGAGCAGTGGAAATGAAAAGAGTGCAGTTCAGTCGGTCCCAGGGTCTGGGTTCATCAGAACATCTATGCTGTTGCTAGGAGACGCGAAGCCCCTCGGACCAATTTCGGTTGGCTGTGGACCTCAAAGCACTTCTAATAACAAAACACCTCGCACAAATGCTAAGTAGCCCAGTGTTTCTGTGCTGCGTTCAAGGTCACGAGGTCAACATCTGGGAAAATTGGACTGCCGAGTAGCAACCTTCGCGTCGTTCCTCTCTGAACAATGTCAGCGTTTGGCGCTTTGTTTGTCTCTAAATGTTCTTTCAGCAGCCGACAACGAGCGCTCAAACGCCAGCCTGACCCTGAACGACCCATCAAAAGTCATCACAGTCAGAGCAGGTGCCTGAATTTCAAAAAGCAATGGAAGTGCAGTAGGTAAGCCTTAGAAAACTAACTTTCTGTAATATTTGCTGAAACTGACCCTATGTGTTCCAGTAGAACTACATGACGCAGGTCATTTGAGAAAAAAAAGTGTTCAGATGCACCAATCAAGGCCGGGGGGGGGGAGTCCTGGATCTTCACAATCCTACCTACAGCACCTTTAAATCCTACCTACAGCACCTTTAAAAAGTAAGTAGTAAGTTAAGTAAGTAAGTAAACGGCAACATACAGCGGTGAAATTTGACATGTTAGATAGATAGATAGATAGATAGATAGATAGATACTGTCACTGTACAGAAAGCGGCGTATGCTGAACATTTTGATGTGAAACACACGGTGATAGGTTATATTCAAACACCCTTAAAAGGAGGATTTAATTAGATGTCTATAAATGCCCTTAGACCTCAGAGGGTTTAAGTCGTTTTTTACAAATTCACTCCTAAAAAAAAGTGAGCGAAAAGTTTAAAGAACGCCTCCCTCCGCCTGCTTACACTGACCACATCGGTGAAACGCGCGAATACTTTAAATATGTGGGTTGCCGAAGACAGGCCTCGGAAACACCAGCCACTGTGTGGCATTTGAAGCAGCGAGCTACTTCAGAGTGTTTTTATAATCCGGCATCACTCCGCTGGATCTCATTGTGTGGAGACTGAGGTCATTTCACAGTGTTAGTTACCTGAGGGAACCTGACATTTAAATGGGCCTCCTCGTTATCGCTCACATTCGCCCTCTCCCGCCTCTTGCTCCCTATCTCACTCTCTCGTCCTTGTCCTCTAATGCCTGATATCCATTGAGTTTCTCAATTTTTTTTTTTCTTCCTTCCCCTTCTCATCCGCTGTGCTTTCCGCTCTCTGGCCTTTTTTTCTGTTATTTCCATTTCTCCGTCCCTTCCTCCCCTCATCCTGTCGCCAAACGCTGCATTTTCCTCCCTCTAAGGCCCGCTGTCAGTCACCTCGGCGAAACCAAAAGAAGCGATACGGATCGAATTCTCTCCCACCGGTACCTAGCAACCGGGGAAATGAAGAAGGCAACTGAACCAAAATAAACAATCGCAGGTGGAGCTAATGAATGGCCCTTCAGTGGAAGGGGTTTGGAATATCACCACAGCAACAATGGATGGATGCATGTCATTGTGCTTTAATTACATCCCCCACGCTGTTTACGTGCTTCCATTCGCTTACAGAGTGACAGTTATTAAAGTTTTTTAGATGGAGACAGATACAGAAAAACATAGATAAGCTTAAACAGTCATCTGATTTATGTATCATAGTGTTTTTAGCTATAGCTAATTCACGACACAAGTCCCTAGTAGGGCTTTTGGTTAAAGGTGCCCTGCAATACAAAACCGTTTTTACTTGCATTTTTTGAAATATGTTAGGTCCATATGTGTTTGTGTAATGTTGTGAATGTGAAAATGAACTGCTACCTCCTCTGTCAGCTCTAGCCACTGAAAAGAAATAAGCGGAGAAATCAGGCCAATTACAAAAGCTGGTCACTCTGACATCATGTTGCCTGAGCTCATTACTATTCATGAGCTCGCCCAGTTGGGCTGGGGTAAAGGATTCTGACAGCCAGGCTCTCATTGGCTAGCTGTTAGCCAATCAGATTCAAACAGCTTAGCTTGTTGAATATTAATGAGAACTGGCACAAATCGAGCCGAGTCTCCCTGCAGGCTTTCTATACCACGCTAGAATGGCTTGAAACAAGGTAACCAAGGCATTTCTTCCACACAAAAAAATCCATGGTAGAACTTCAGACATTACCACAAAGTCATGAAATACGTTTGGCAAAGCACCTTTAAGTGGGGAGTGGGGAGGTCTTGTTTCATTTAGGGATGTTCGTAAACCAACACATTCTCACTCCCATCTCATCAAAAAGCCTACTGGCGCTTGGCCGGGACCCTCTAGTGTCATTTTTCAATGCACTTGGTCGGACAGGCTGTTCTCATGAACAATTTGTACATATAGCTGCAAAAAAGTTAAGTGCTGTAATTGATAAGTATTCAGCGTATTCTTTGCCTTACGCTCCGCATTAGTCTCTATCCACGACGTTCCACTTACGGGATCGCCCTAAGAAACAAAAGCAAAAAAGTAAATTCCCGTAAAATGTTTTTTTCTAAATTAATTTTAGAATAAAGGGTCTCAGTTTGTGAGAAAAGAAAGGGTTACACTTTACTTAAAGGTATCTACATAAGAGTGACATGACACTGTCATGAATGTGTCATAAACATTATGAACAAGTCATGAACGTTTATGACATAACGCTTCTGTCAGTAAGTGTCATTCGGTTTTTGTCATGACGGGTTAGGGTTAGGGTTCATGTTCATCACTCTTATGAAGATACCTTCAAGTAAAGTGTTACCGAAGAAAGAAAGAAGAAAAGCACCAACTGTCTTCATCAGTCTGGAACCAGAACACAACAAATGTTGCGGACAACTCATCCTGCCACCTAAAGAGAGGTGGCAGAAACTGTCTGTTACTATTTTTAAGTTACATAACATCGGTAGAGTTGCTGCATTGATTTGCCAGTCCAGTCAGGGAGACTGAGGCAGAAATGACACAAATTTGAAGTTATTTTCAAAAACCTTAAAGATTCGGGGCTTTTGAGAAAACATTCAGGGCTGGAGCCCCAGAAGCCGCCCCCTCGGTCCACCTCTGCAGCGTTTCCCCACACATTGATATATTTGTGGCGGCACGCCACACAATCAATCTTGACCGCCACATAATGCCGTACATGCTCACTCTCTCTCTCTCTCTCTCTCTCTCTCTCTCTCTCTCTCTCTCTCTCTCTCTCTCTCACACAAACACTACAGACCCGACTGTGAATAGCTCCTATGTGCAGATTCATTAATGCCATTGATTATTCTACACACTCCAATACAGTAATGTAGGTGGTGGTATGAGCCTTAAACTTGGTTTGCAATCCGCTAATTAACACACAGAAGAAGAAGTTGCTTTTTCCCCCACATCGATCTTACCCCCCAGCAGAGATAGCGGCTGGAGTCCATCCGGAGTTTAATGGTTAGTATTATGAATTTATTAGCGGTATCTGTTAAGGGTTTTCACCGCATAGAGGAAAGATTTTGGCACACCTTGAAGAAGTTTTAGCCAGCGCCAAAGGACCATCACGTGCGCCAAAACATCCGACTTTCAGCAGCCATCCTCCCTCTCATCCAAAGCCGAACGTTCTCATCGGTCAGAGTTTTTACAGGATCACAGCAGCTGCAGATGATGGATCTTTTTTCGCTCCTTTTTCAGATCCCATAAGTTATTTATAGCTGTTGGTGTATAAGGACCATTTGAAAAAAATATATATTTAAAAAGTGTATATCGGAAAATGTTACCATCCCTACCTTTAATCCGGCTGAAAAATATGTCAACATTCTTCCAATGATCCCAACCTAATAATGCCATTCTGATTCTCACGTCATGTGTTCTTTATCGATACTCGCTATCTTTTATTGGTGATGTCCTGTTTGTCCTCCTATCAAGGACATGGTAAATAAAACCCTCAATGCACAGGTCATAAGACACTCTACAACCTCGTGACATGCCGCCACATATAATGTAATACTGCAAGTTAATACTGTACACATCCAGACCTCCTGCAGGTAAAGAAAAGACTCAATGTATGCGGAATGATTACATGTGAATAAAGCTCATTCTGCCTTTTTCCATGGCTTTCTCACAATGTGGGGTTAATTATACAAGCCTTTCGAACATGCAGCAGCCAGTAAGCACTGAATCACAAATACAAATACATAAATGCAGCTAATGAATACTCTGTGCTTCTATATTACTCTGCATTATGGTCATGGTAGTATGAAATTATCTTTTTTTTGGACATTTTATTTCCTTTTGGAATAACCACGTGTTAATCAGATAATTTTGACTTGAAACTGAGTTGAAATGTTGATATTTTGGCCAAACGTTTTGGACTAAAAAGGTCCAGCAATTTAAACCATAAAGACATACCATAATATAAAAAATATTTTATCAACCAAAGGGAAGGGACATATAAGGATGTCCTGGTAGTTTAGGGGTTTAAGATGCTAAAATGTAATTGCAGTAACCATTGTTTAAGTCCAGGCATCTTTGTTTTATGTAATCCCTCATTATTCTCGGTCTCCTCTCTACTATTCACTACCATAAAAAGGCATGTTAAAAGGCCTGGAAAATCGTATCACTCGACCCTATTAGCTCATTTCTGCAGAGCGATGTCTCCGAATCAGAAAATATAGCTTTAAAATCAGGACGCAGCTTTTCATTCATGGCGTTTGTTGTTGATTTGAAGCCTGCAGCTGTCAAACTGCTCTTCAGCAAGAAGCGAAAAAATATGTTAACAGTGTGTTCATGTCTCAGAGGAACAGTGGAAATTCATGAAGTAATTACAGTGTGTAAATGAAGCTGTTGCCATATGTCCCGTGTTACCTCTGTGTCCTATGAAGTAGCGCACTACAAAGTGTAGGAATGTACAGAATATGAGTACACTATGTGCTCGTGTGAACAGCAAACATTCTGACCTAAATATTACCCAGACTCTTGCATTATGCGAATGCATTTAACATAATCAATGTTCTTTATATAAATATCAATACCAAAAGTAGTAGCTTTTAATAAAGTGACTGCTAACATCAGTTGTTGTAAATGTACTGCATTTATATAGCCCCTTTCTACCTTACCAGACAAAGGACACCTTGACATGCAGAGCCGTAGATCGAACCCCCAACCTTTTGGATTATTGAAAGACTACGCGCTCTACCTTCTGAGCCACAGCCACCCCCAATGTCAATCAAACAACCACAAAAACAAGAAAGAAAACAACAACCACAAAGCTAAGCAATTACAAAGGGACACAAAACGACCACAAAGAGACGCTAAACAACAATAAAGAGAGATGCTAAACGACTACAAAGGGACGCTGGAGGACAACAAAGAGATGCTTAACAACTACAAAAGGACACAAAACAACCCCAAAGTCTCGCTCAACAACTAAAATGAGACGCTAAACAACAAAAGGACACAAAACAACCCCAAAGAGAGGTTAAACAACGACGAGACGCCAAACAACTACAAAGAGATGCCAGACAACTACAAAGAGACGCCAAAAAACTACAAAGAGACGCCAAAGAACTACAAAGAGACGCTAAATGACTACAAAGAAGACAACAAAGAAACGCTAAACAACAAAGAAACGCTAAACAACAACAAAGAAACGCTAAACAACTACGAAAAGACTCAAAACAACCACAAGGAGATGCGAAACGACCACAGAGGTGCGGGACCGACAGATGCTAAATTACTACAAAGAGACGCAAAACAACTACAAAGAGACACCAAACTACAAAGAGACGCCAAACAACTACAAAGAGATGCCAGTCAACTACAAAGAGATGCTAAATGACTACAAAGAGATGCCAAACCACTATAAAGAGACGCCAAACCACTACAAAGTGACGCCATACAACTACAAAGAGACGCCAGACAACTACAAAGAGATGCTAAATGACAACAAAGAGACGCCAAACCACTACAAAGAGATGCCAGTCAACTACAAAGAGACGCCAAACCACTACAAAGAGACGCCAGACAACTACAAAGAGACACCAAACTACAAAGAGACGCCAAACCTCTACAAAGAGACGCCAGTCAACTACAAAGAGATGCTAAATGACAACAAAGAAACGTTAAACAACAACAAAGAGACGCTAAACAACTACAAAAAGACTCAAAACAACCACAAGGAGATGCGAAATGACCACACCGTTTCAGTCTGCGGGTCTTGCTCTTAAGAGAGGTGCGGGACCATTTACGTCTCTGTCCAAGGACCCGTTGTTTTAACAGCTGTCGGCTGGAGTCTTACAAAAAGCAGCTATTTACTTATGCACTTTCATGCTATTGTATATTATTCATATTATTTTATTTGGCATTCATGTATGTCACCGAATTAACAATGCAGCTATTAATAATGTACAGTTTATTATTGCTTACAACCATGGTTTTAATAGCTTACGTATTTACTAATTCTATAAATGTGCCTCCCTTATCTAATGTGCCGCCCCGGCCTACGAAGAAAAAGAAAAGAAAAAGCACCTTGGGGTTGGATTGCCTCAGCACAAACACTCAGAAGGAAAGAAAACAGTGCACTAGGCTGCTTTAATTCCTTTTCATCTCGTTTCTCTTTCCGTCTCGGAGCGATTCAACCTTGAGCTCCTCCGAGTGAAGAAATAACATTGGCGTGGAGGTCTTTTGTCATGTTGCGACCGCAGACGTCAACCCGTCAGCCCTCTGCAGGAAGCCTGCATTTCCTTTAGCGTCGACACAAAATCTGTAACGCGCACTTATGCTGTGATTAAGACAAGTGCCGGTGAAGTGGAATAATGTTATGTATGGTATGGTTGCCTCCCTCTCCCGCCTTGAGGACATGGATCACGTTTTTCATTCTTCTTCCATTTCATTAGTCTGTTTACAGGTACAATGCAGCACTAATGCAGCGCAGGTGAAGGGTCCCAACCCCCATTTTCCGAGGCTTAGATCATCCGCAATCATGTAATTAGTCAAATAACCTTCAACGGCTGCATTTAACGATATACAGTCACTGAAAGCAGCAAACCACACGCCCCTTTTAAAATGTACTAAAGCTAAAGTTGAAGGTTTCTGTGCTGAATATTTATTACAAATTACAGCCTCCATTTTTCACAACTTAAAAAAAAAGAAGTAAATCAACGGAGACAAAGAAGAAAAAGAAACGGTGAGCCAAAAGTAGATCAGAGCTGAAATTACAGTGTTCAACTCACATGACAAAACCTATTAGATTAGCCTAAGATATGGTAAAGTCAAAACGACTGTACATAGCTGCTTTGAGTGATCACAAAGAAACCCTACATGTCCTGGAAAGCCTGGATCTAAATGCAGCTGTCCAATTCACAGAAGAGTCCTTGAAAACGAGAACATTTGACCAAAATATTCTATATAAACAGAGATTTGCGTTACCGTTCGCAAATATTCCACTCCTGCTCTGGCCAGGATTGAGACAAAATCATATGGGATCATGTCTCTATGGTAAACACAAACTCTATTTTTATACATTAAAACTATAATTTCTTCAGCCAAAGTCTAAATCGGATGAACTAAAGTCAGACTTTGAGTCGGCCTTTGAGTTTAAGTTCAGGTTTAAGCTTTGGAATCACTCAGCTGTCATTGTTGGTCTTGCTACAAAAAGGATCAAAACTACTCCCTGTATTGGCGCTAAACGTTGAAATGTTGTCAATGGTACTTCCTGTGAACAATGGGCTGAATAATTATCTATGTTTAATTGTTAGCCAGTAAGCGTTGGTCTTGGGTATTAGTAGATTTCAAAAAATAACAATGTTAGATATCCTGCTAACGTATAGTCTCGCATTGCCAGATTTCCACATTCTGGGATAGGGGAAAAACGCTCTGGCTTGTTTGATTGCTTTAAGCGATTTACAACCATCCTGGGCAGCGCTAAAGCCTGAATGCATCGACGGTGCCCTTGTAACCTTTCCCACTGAAGACAGTAGACAGCCGGACATAGAGTATATGGTATCTTTAGAAACTTTGGGATCTGTTCATAGACAGCCTGTGAAACATGAGGCTGTAAAGATTACTGACGACTCCTGTGGCTCAGAGTTAAAGAGGGAAACAAACATACTAGTATCTCATTCCTGGGAAATGATTTCTGTATCACAGCAGGTAACATTCAGCAGCACAGTTTTCTGAACAGCATGTTAGCTAGAAGACAAATTCTATCAGCCTGCGCCCTGCAGAGCTCCTGAATCTCTTGTGGCTACAAAAGTACAATAAGTTCCTCAACCAGAAATGCCTTTTTGTGCATGCCGAATGACTCGTGTGAAACATCCAAATAAAAGGTTTGTTTAAGCTTAGTCGGGATTGACGACGGTTCGTTTACCGGACAGTTCCTGTGCCACCAGAAGTTCGGACGGATATCCCTCACCTTCCGCTCTCTTTGCGTTTATGTTAAACTCCAGTTGCATCGAGGAACAGCAAACAGAACTTCTTTACATGCTAAAAATGGCAAGTTTTTAAGAAAATTTGGGCCGTGCGACAAGGCAGTCCTGCTTGGTTCTTTCGGGGAATGAGTGTAAGGATTTTCAAAGAATATGTTTACAGTATTTAGTCTCTGACTGGGACGTTTTGGGACCGATAGGTGGGAATGCTGTGGACAAAGTATACACGGAGGTACACTGGTAAAAGCCAATGTAATTGAACCACGTCTAATTTAAATAGCTCACGTTACTGTATTGTGTCAACAGTTAACTCCATTTAATACTGTATGTGGCGTTTTCTTTTGCGGGTTGCAAATGTGCCACCAAAACAAGTTCCTTACTAGAGGGTGGATACCCGAACCGAGCCCGTCGGGACCCGATGATACCCGATGGGCCGGGCCGGGTTCGGAAAGATATTTAGAAATGATGTTCGGATTCGGGTCAGGCTCGGTCACATCAGCGCGATAAGGCATTGAACATTTTCAATTTAAAAAAGCTTTATTATGTAGGTGCGCGGCTGTGTTAACGTGCGCTTGTTGCCCCGTGTGCGCTGATGCCCTCATCTGTTGACATTTCCGAATGCCTTCCTACAGGTGCTTAATAAAAGCGGGCTTTCCACACAAACAAACGAATGTGTCATTAGTATGAGAGAAAAAACAAGATTTTAACTGTGACGGGCACGGGCCGGGCTCGGACAGAAAAATGCAGCACTGTGAAAATAGGTAACCAAACAACCAAAACAAGTTCCTTCCCGAAACTATTTTGCTGAACCCCGGTCGCTGCAGCGTGTGGACGGCCTGTGGAGGGGCCAGACCTTCCCGTTTTCACCATTATAATTATTCTCGCCGCCCTCCTGAGTGACAGTGGCGCTGACGCAGTTTTAATGATCCCATCCCTCGTCAACGGAAAATAACATTTTCTCAGCCTTGAGATGCAAAGTTAGCAGTAACAGGAAGAGCATGTGGCAGCCTTTGACCTCAGCACGCGTGGATCGTTAACGGCAACTAACATCAACCGGCGGTGAACATTTTCAATTAGAGAAATGAGTTTCTCACGCTCGGGCCTCTGGGGATTCATTGATCTACACATCACATGGAAGAGCCGGTCTCAAGTGTGGCGTATGAAGGCTGAAGGCCGTCATGCTCTTGTGCTGCATTGATTGGGTGCGAGTCGGTGTCATATGATAACAAGGCTCCAACTCTTGAAGGTAAGCTCCACAAAATTAGCAGTAATTTTGCATATCCGCCAGGCCTCCAACAATGGAAACATTCAATGAGGTCTGCTGATGAAACTGTGAGACAGACGAGGTTTGAGTGTGAATGAAAGAGACGAACACGTCTGGCTTTTAGATGTCATTAAATCCTAGACTTTATGATTTGTTTTAAAATGAAAGCTGGCAGCAAACTCCACTTCACTCTCTTTTGTTTTAGAAAGTCTGCAGTAAGAATCCGCTCCAAGGCCAGAAGAAATGGACGGACCGCTTCAGCGTCCATTAGAGGAGACAATTTACTGTCAACCGCAAAGAAAACAAGCCGTTCCCGCTTCTAACTCGTCAAATAGTGCAGTTTGGTAAGTGGCCTTCAGCGTCTGATGCACACACACAAGTAAACAGACTGCACTTACTGTATGTAGCACGTTTCTACCTTGATGGACAAAGGGTTTTTACAATTTGTCTCTCTTTGAAACACACTCTCCCAGATGGGGACTGAGCTGTCGGGCAAGGCCTGCCCATCAGGAGCTATTCGGGGTTGAGGGTCTTGGCCAAGGATGTGGACATGTGGACAAAACAAGTTCCACCATAGACAAGCTACTCTACCCCTTAAGCCGCAGCCGCAAGGATCCTTTAGGCTGCCTACACATGACCCACGGTAAAAAAAACCTTGGCGTCGCGCACCGCTTGGAAGTGCTACCGAGTGCTGCGCTCAAAGTTTGACCTTGTTGCCGCTGTCCCTTTTAAAGGTGCTAAATAATTCCAGAAGCTTGGGGTTTTACCGCGGATCATGTGTGGGCATCTTTAGTATGTCCAAATGAGTCGCTCCGCTGTTAGATGACGTAGCATAAAGAACGCCATTAAGTCAGCGTAGGGAGGTGCTCGGGATGTTTAGATGGGATAAACAAACAGGACTTTGACCCCGCTGTTTGTGTCCCGTGTGAAACCAAAAGTCAATGTTGACTCATGTGAACTCGCGTAACATAAGTTTACTCTCTTACGTAATGTACTTACGTCATGTAGGTACGTAAGTGCACAAGTTCAATCAGTTTTTTTCTGGTGACAAAATGCCAAATTTGACTCCAGAGAACTAAATAATTATTAGTTCAATTTAGTGCCGTCATTAAACGATTAAAATATTTAATCGCAATTAATCGCATTAATGTCATAGTTAACTCGCAATTGATCGCACATTTTTATCTATTCTAAATGTCCCTTGATTTATTTTTGTCCCATTATTTTTTTTCTCATTTTAATGCTCTTATCAACATGGAAAAGTGGATCGGCTTGCTTTGTGCTTTGACGAGGGGGTGGGGGCGTGGGAATTCGCATCAGCTGGGTGCTTGGCCATATTCAGACTGGACGTGCTGCGATGATAGCTCAGTTCACAACGACAAAACACACAGATCACTTTGCTCTTGTCAATGGAACCATTTGGCAACTTTTTAAAAGTAAACTTTCCATTCAGAATCTTATTGGCATCCATTTTGGCGTCTCTCGTTCGCCATCCACTCAAAACGTAGCGTTAGCCTACTACTCTTTGGCCGGCTCGCAAGCCCAAACAAGTGTGTGCGGCGCGCCTGTTGTTTAGTTTCCGGGATAGCTAGATCCGGTGTGGTATTGTAGTTTTTCTAACGTCACTTGTTGTTGCAACAGCATGTGAAAAAAAAACTACAGAGTTTGCTAGGCCAAAAAGAACGTTACTCTCGCGATTAAAAAATTGACGCCGTTAAAATGGGTTTGCGTTAACGTCGTTAATAACGCGTTTAACTGACAGCACTAGTTCAATTCAAAGCGATTTCTGATTGCTGCAGTGATCATTTCTCTTACAAGACTGATGCAATCTACTGTAACTTATAATCAGTGCATTGATGCAATGACATGATGATGAGGATGATGATGAGGATAGAACATCCACCATCTGTTTCCATGTATTTCAAGTGGCTGTGTTTTTCCTCCCAGTGTTCCCCGGGATCAACAGCGGATTCCTCTGAAGATTCACGGCCCTGGAAACAGTACAACTACTCTTCAGTAATCGAACCTCCTCCTCCTCGCTTGCCATGACTTTGTCGATGCAAACGCTGGCCTGTGTCGATCCTAGCCGCCTATAAATATTTATGATCATGCAGAGCAACGGCAGCCTGTAGCCTTAAATCCTTAAGGGGGAGCCTATGAATCTGATTTCAGGAGCTCCGTGCACACCATATACACCTTTTTCATTCGGATCGCAAAGAGGCAGATGAGGTCAGCTGAGGTCAGGTGAGGGCGGGGGGGGAGCTGAAATTATTACAAATTATAATGGACGCTTATGCACATCTCGCCCTTGGGTGACGCGTACAGTATGTCACCTGTATGAAGACACATTACCAGTCAGATGAGGATGGATTGCTGTAATTTAAATATTGTCAGTCATCGCTGTGTCTCTGCCACACTTCCCTCCTTTCTTCTTCCTCTTCTGTCCTCCGATCTCCCACTTTTTTTGTACCGTACGCTCGGTTACCTTTTCCCATTTTTCTTCGAGGGGAATTTTCTTCCTCCACTGGGGGAAGCGACACACAATTACTTTGGGGGGTGATGAGCTATTCCGAGCTTTCCATGACCCCTGACGATATCTAATCAATTTAGATATGTTTTTTTCTTCTTCTTCTTCTTCTTCTTCTTCTTCTTCTATTCTTATTAATTAATTAAAAAGAGATCAAAGAGTCGAGATAAAAGCTTCCGCCGTTCTGCCACTGAATGATTTCAGCAGCGCTTTCTTTTTTTTTAAATGAACATGAAACATTCGCACGCACACTTTCATATTGACACTCTTATCGTAAACTCACTCACACACACACACACACACACACACACACACACACACACACACACAAGGCCTCCTGCTCTCCAAACATGCAGCCCCTTAGGTTTATTTATGATGCCAATATGGAGCACTTCAAAGAATTGTCCAGCCCTTAAGAAAAAAATCAAGTCAACCCTCCCCGAGGGGATCTGCCACGCAGTGTCTGTAAATGAGACCCAAAATTCTCCGGAAGAAACCAGCGGCCAGTGAGCCGAGGCCCCGGTGACTCTTGAGTCCTTCGAACCCCCGAAGTGGTCGCGACGAAAAGAAAAGAAACGCATCACGATGCCACCATGATAACAGCAGCGTCTGGAGCTTTGACTCCGCGCTCAGGACTCACCCGAAGAGAGAGAGAAGCTGCACCGACACGGACCAAAAAAAATGGAAAAAGGAAATCAGTTTAAGCAGCACTTCTCAGAAGAAAAATGAAAAAAAAAAACATTCTACCATGGAGGCCGAAATAATCTCACTGAATCGTTCAAACTAGAGATGTTCCGATACCAGTATCGAAAAATCACCTGATACTGCCTAAAATGCTGGTATCGGTATTGGACAATACTGGAGTTACCATGTAATTTAGCCCTGAAGTAGTACTTTGAAATCTACTTTGAAGTTGTTCACTTTATATTCTTTTTCCTGTTTGAATGACTGTCCAACTGGATATTAAAAGAAAGTTCTATGGCATTCATTGTTTGTGACTGTTCACGTTTCACAAAAAGTTTAACCTGAGCCAGACAGACAACAAAGATAGAAATCACATGGATACTAGTATACAGATGTTACAACATCATGAAATACATGACACAGTGGTATCTGATCAGTACTCGGTTATCGGCCGATATGCAAGTTCAGGTATCGGAATCGGTATCGGGAAGCAAAAAATGCTTTCGGACAATCTCAAATTCAAACTTGATACAATCTTTACTTTTATACCACCAGAAAAGTTTGCCAGACACGTCACGGGACACGTTTAACGGGAAAGTGACAGATTTTGAGTGTTGAAGAAAGGTGTGATTTGTGATTTACTGCCGTCTGTGATGTACGATACAATGCAAGTTTATTTAAAGGTCCTATGACATACTGCTTTTTGGAGTCTTTTATATAGACCTTAGTGGTCCCCTAATACTGTATCTGAAGTCTCTTTTATATAGACCTTAGTGGTCCCCTAATACTGTATCTGAAGTCTCTTTTATATAGGCCTTAGTGGTCCCCTAATACTGTATCTGAAGTCTCTTTTATATAGACCTTACTGGTCCCCTAATATTGTATCTGAAGTCTCTTTTATATAGACCTTAGTGGTCCCCTAATACTGTATCTGAAGTCTCTTTTATATAGACCTTACTGGTCCCCTAATACTGTATCTGAAGTCTCTTTTATATAGACCTTAGTGGTCCTCTAATACTGTATCTGAAGTATCTTTTATATAGACCTTAGTGGTCCTCTAATACTGTATTTGAAGTCTCTTTTATATAGACCTTAGTGGTCCCCTAATACTGTATCTGAAGTCTCTTTTATATAGACCTTAGTGGTCCTCTAATACTGTATTTGAAGTCTCTTTTATATAGACCTTAGTGGTCCCCTAATACTGTATCTGAAGTCTCTTTTATATAGGCCTTAGTGGTCCCCTAATACTGTATCTGAAGTCTCTTTTATATAGACCTTAGTGGTCCCCTAATACTGTATCTGAAGTCTCTTTTATATAGGCCTTAGTGGTCCCCTAATACTGTATCTGAAGTCTCTTTTATATAGGCCTTAGTGGTCCCCTAATACTGTATCTGAAGTCTCTTTCCTGAAATTCAGCCTTGGTGCAGAATTACAGCCACTAGAGCCAGTCCCACAATGAACTTTCCTTAGGATGTGCAATTTCTGTGTCTGTAGCTTTAAATGCTATCGAGGTGGAGGGGGGGGCAAGGTGGTGGGTGGGGGTGTGGCCTTGACCAACTGCCACTTTGCTTGTTTGCAAGCTATAATGTCTCTTTTTCTCATGGGTGGGCCAAATTCTCTGGGCGGGCAATGCAGAGAAAGGGGAGGTAACCTTTCCCCTCATGACATCATAAAGGGAAGATTCCAGATCGGCCCATCTGAGCTTTCATTTTCTAAAGGGCAGAGCAGGATACCCAGGGCTCGGTTTACACCTATCACCATTTCTAGCCACTGGGGGACCATAGGCAGGCTGGGGGAACGCATATTAATGTTTATATTAAAAACAACCTCATAAAGTGAAATTTTCATGCCATGGGACCTTTAAAGCTGCTGCGGTGAATATGAAGTTAATACAATTTTCAGAGATATTCTGCATTTAAATCCAGTCCAATTTAGTCACAGCTCTCGCACAAAAAAAGCTCTCCTAAATGTCTTTAAAAATGACAACGTATACAAAAACAAACACACCGGACACACTCTGATCAGCAGAGTTAATCACATCCAGGGGTGTAGGGCCATTTGTTTAAGTACGCCTATAATGTTTAAATTGTAGCTAATTTTTGGCACATTGCCATTATGATGGAGGATTTTGTAAGCAGGAAGAAGAGATTTTCAGGAGAAGAAACTGATCTGCTCGTGTGTGAAGTGAAAGCGCGCAAGCAGATCATAACCTAATACTATTTCACATTGTAATGGTTTTACTTTTAATCTTTTGCGTGTGTGTGTGCCGCTGCGCGTCCCTGTGTGTGCAACAAGCATAGTGTGCGCGCTGTGCACGAGCCTAGGCGCATTTTACTAATTTGATGTTAAAATAAACAATGAAATGCTGCGTTATTGACTTTAGACCAGGTTTTTGTTGGTCAATGGCGCGATCACTTCCCGAAGTCAAGATAGCAATACGCCAAGAATGGGTGCGGGTGCATTTGCTATTTAAACGACACGGGGCGCTGGACGGGAAATTGTCAACTGCGTCGGTCTTAAACTAGCAAAGACACTTGCGTCGGGCTTTGCACTGCGCTGCAAGATAGGGCCCCTTCGTCTCTAATCCAAGAGATTTCTTTAGTCTTCGATCTCTGGATTTCTGGATGTCTTCGATCTCTGTCCAGTTTCCCTGGATTTTTAACCTTCCTGCTATAACTGCAACCTGGATGCCTAAGAACCTTCACAGACACCCGCTTAAGGCAAGTTTTCTGCCCCCTAGTGGTTGTTGCCCAGCTCCTTTTGGATAAAAACTCTAGCAACGCTTGTCAAAACACAGTGGAACCAATACAAGCTGTCAAGGGGGTTCAAGGGACTGCATGGTATTCACCGTCCATATCCACACTTTGCACTGCTGCCATCTGTCCGCAGACACAGCACTCTGAGGTGGAAAAGGTCTCTTTGGCAGATGTTTTGTCCCTTCGGCCACAGCGCTGCTGAACAAACAATCGCCCGACTTTTTATAGATCCGGTGTCGTCGTGAATGTGCTCGTTTCTATATGTCTCTGTACCTGTCTTTATGTTATCTGTTGATGTATCTGTCCTTATGTATTGCCACGTGCATGAAAGACTGTGAAAACCAATTTCCCCCATGGAACAATATCCTATCTAATCTAATCAATCAATCTATTTATCTACCTTTCAGCTAGCTGGGTTTCCCTACCGTTCAGGAAGAACTGAAGACGTCTCTCAGATGAGAGATGAAACGTCTTCAATATCCGTCTAGTTCTCCCCTCAATTTTTAACCTTCCTGCTACAACTGCAACCTGGATGCCTAAGAACCTTCACAGACACCGCTTAAGGCAAGTTTTCTGCCCCCTAGTGGTTGTTGCACAGCTCCTTTTGGATAAAAACTCAAGCAACTCTTGTCAAAACACAGTGGAACCAATACAAGCTGTCAAGGGGGTTCAAGGGACTATTTCAAGGCTTGTTCAAGAACTATTAACACAATCTCATACTAGGATCTCCACTAGAAATCCAACCCCTTATCAAACTTTCTTTATTAAAACATGGGGTAGGATGTAGATTAAAAGCACGGACGGGATACGTTTCAGTGTTTTGCAGAAAGCAACAGTGTGCAGCAGCAGCAGCAGCAGGTCTGTCGGAGGCTTTAACCCAGAACATCTGACAGCGCTGTGAGCGGAGACATTTATAGCTCGAGCCGCCGCGCGCCCGGTGGGATTCCAGACGCCACATCAGCTCCCTATCCGCACCTGGCCTCGACAAGGCCTTCCGCGCTTTCACAACACAACCCCGAGAGCAGCTGATGCTGCAAAACGACAAACTCCAAACTGTTTGTGTATTCATGTACCTCGACGCTCTCTGTCTGTGCAAGTGGGGGAGAACTCTGTGTTTTTCCTGCGTCTCTGTAGACGGCAGAACAAAACAGCCGCCCGTGTGATTCGCCCCGCGGCCCGACTGCATTTGCATTAATGGCCGCGAATCACGCTCCCTCCGACCGACAGAAGCTGCCGAAAATAAGCTCGGGGAAGCAGTTCGGTTCACTTCCGAGCAGCCAGGTTCCTGTTGATTCATCCTGACACACACACACAAACAAATTTACTTGTATGTGTTTTTACTACAGTCAGTCAGACATTTCTGCATCAGCGTATTCACCATAACTAAATCCTTTTAATTATCAGAGATGTCACTCAAAACACAGGTCACACCCAGGTGCTGTAACCAACGTTTACTCCTGTTACTGCACTCGTACTTGTTCATCCAAATTGTAGTGACGCGGCATGTGTGTGTGTGTGTGTGTGTGTGTGTGTGTGTGTGTGCGTGAATGCAGGCTCAGCCAGCACTGGTGGAATGTAACTAAGTACATCAACTCAAGCACTGTACTTAAGTACAAATTTGAGGTAGCCACTTTCTACTCCGCTACATTTCAGAGAGGAATATTGTACTTTTTTACTTCACTACATTCATCTGACAACTTTAGTTACTAGTTACTTTGCAAATCAAGATTGTTGCACACAAAACATATGTAGTTTATAAAATATGTTTTATTATAAACTAAACTACCCAACAATATAACGCCCCACAAGTCCAGGTGACATGATTAAACCATTTAAACACACAACTGTTTGGATTGTTTTCAGTTTCTAAAATGGGAGGATTTTTCTGCCTTGAGTACTTTTTACTTTTAATACTTTAAGTACATTTCCCTGATGACCCTTATATTCTTTTACTT
Source organism: Perca flavescens (assembly GCF_004354835.1). Lineage (NCBI taxonomy): Eukaryota > Metazoa > Chordata > Actinopteri > Perciformes > Percidae > Perca > Perca flavescens. The sequence continues at coordinate 5,267,214 of NC_041344.1, read as the reverse complement.
AAGTACCATTTTAAATGCAGGACTTTTACTTGTAACAGAGCGTAGTTTTCTGAATACTTCTTCCACCAGCCAAACGCCCGACGAGAGCATTACGCGTGGCCGTACTACCTTTACCTTCATCAAGCCACCCGAAAATGACACCAGGCTGCTACAGTATAACCATACAGACCTCTACGCACATCCGACCGCTCGGTAGGGACTCCACATTTCTCCGTTCTTGTTTGAGATGGCGCTGCACGAATTAGCCAGCTGCTAGCGGACATTCAGCTTACGTAAGCGGCTTAATCCCGACAAAACACCACAGTGAATTTCAGTCTGCAAGCACGTTTTAAAAAAAACAACAACAGAATATTCAAATCCCAAAATTTCAAATTGGATTACCTACCCAAAGAGCGAATATCCAAATAGCAAACACATCTCACTCCCAGGGCGTCAAAAAGCAAACGCTTGGTCAGGTGCCTTTGGCGTTTGTTAATGACGCAAAAAGGTCTCCTTTAGCGTCTAGCCCTTTGGCGTCCCTTTGGTCGGGCCTCTTGGCGCCCCTTTTTGATGCTCTATGTCGGGACGTATGTTTAACTGATATGCGGCACAAAAAACGGGCCAGTTAGGTTCAGCAAAAGCTGGTGGGTGGGGTTACAAAATGTACGTTTCAGGGAGACACGCAGGACCAGAACGTGACACAAACCCATTTGAAGAGTTGAACAGGTGGGAGTATTGGAATATTCGAGTACAGCCCTAGTGTAAACATCAGAAAGACGCAGGGTATTCGGTTGATGTGAAAATCATTAACCTTTCTGACTTTTATCTGGTGAAAAGCAAATCCCGGTTCAGGATATTTTAATAAAATCCCAAAACTGAACTAGAAGTCCATGTTAAGTCCAGAATACAATATATAAAATATTTATAGGTCATTTCAGTTGTCTGACCTCATTCTGTCAACAATCCCACAAGTTTAGACACAGCCGAGAAACACACTTCCAACTGTACTCAAAAACCTAAACCTAAAAACATACAAATACAGTTCGCTCCATGCAGAGGAGAGGCGATCTCCCCTACCGAGCCATTCGGGACGTTCTTAAATTCATTTCAAAGAAGGAACATTACAATTTTTACAACTCAGAATCACAGACTGGAAGAAAGTCAAAAATCCCTCTTTTTTTATACATTTACACACAATCCACATACATAATTGACACATTGGGGCCTTTTTTAACGTTCTGAGTCTGAGAAACGTCAGTCTTAAACTGGCAAAGACATTTGCGTCGGGCTTTGCTCTGCGCCGGGTGCAAGATAGGAGCCCAGAGTCTTAAAATACGAATAATCAGGCACGTCATCTTCAACAAATAAAATCCACGACGAGAGGATTATGAGTCCGGCTGCAGCTAAAAGTGGTATTTTGGAAAGTGAAGAGTTTTGGAGTTTACTTTCCCGACTCGTGAGGAAAAGTTTTTAATGTCTTTGCCACTTCCTCCATGACCAACTTTAAGCAGCTGCGGTCAGTTTGTGATCGAGGAACTTCATGTTCCACAACCTGTAGTCAGCAGTTTAAGTCAGTATTTTTAAATACCAAACATTTATGGACTTTTGAGCAGAGTCCATCCACAGATGTTTTTGAAAGCCCTGGTATAATATTCTCTTTGCTTCTTTAGGAATATTCCAGCCGCTTGTATCCACAAGCTTGTTCTTTCGGTCACTTCCCAGAAGCTCATGCGGGTCTTTTGGTCACTTCCCAAAACAGGTGAGGGTCCGAACGGTGATGGATTGGTAAATTGAGAGCTTCGACTTCAGGCTCAGCTTTCTTTTCACCACAATGGTCCGATAAAATGCCTTCATCACTGCTGATGCCGCACCAAATGGCCTGTCCATCTCACGCTCCATTAAACCCTGAACAAGAAGAGGTACTTGAATTCCTTTGCACGGGGTACTAACTCACCAACACTAACCCTAACATGAACCCTATCCATTCTCACTACCAACTTGTCAAATACTGACGCTCGGTCAGTGGCTCTCAGCGTCAGACACAGACGCAAAAATCAGCCTTTAGCGTCTGTATGGGATGCACCGGGCAGAGCAGCAGCTCGACTGCTGCGCTGGAAGATGACCTAGTATTAATAGCGACAACGGTAGAGAGTAGTATGAAAGATCAGGAGGCAGGTTGGGGTGGTGGATGGGTTAAACAACACAGGACTTTGTCCTAGGAGACCAGGGCTCGTGTCCCTTTCTTGTCCCGCGTGTCACCGAAACGTACATTTTGTAACCCCACCCACCATCTTTTCCTAAACCTAACCCGTTCTTGTGTTGCGTGTCGGTTAAAATGTACGTCCCGACCCAGAAAGTCAAAAAGTGACGCCAAGAGTCCCGACCAAGCGAGACGTTTTGGGATCAGAAACCAACGCCAAAGGCACCTGACCAACTTGAGCGATGAGTGAGAATGTGTTGTTATCTCACAGCAAGTCTCAATGGGAGGCATTTATTAAGTCCACAACACATGTGTACTGGATGGGCAAAACTTCCATGACTTCACCCCCTCCTACCCATCCCAACAAGGCGAAGAGCTGGTCCACTCTTTCCACGGCCAGAATGGAATCCGCATTGCCCAACCTGGAGCGAGCTGTTCTCATGAACCATTTGCACAAAAAGCTACGAGACTTTCACGGAGAAAACACGTGTCCCTTGGGAGTATTCGCCGCACAGCGCTCACTTTCTGTAGCTGAAACGTAACTGCCGAAACGACCGACAGCTTGCGGTGCTCTGTACCCAGCTCAAAGTCACCTTTTATCGGATAAATATCTCACAGAGCTCTGTAGCCGCCTACCAGTAACCTAATCTCAGGTAAACTCAGGCTGTTTTCGTACGATATCATAGTTCATTAGAATGCGTTGCCTCAATCTGAGGTTCTACAATCTGTCAGAGCCACTTTTCCAGCAACATGGAATAAACCTTCCCGGGGAGGCTGAGCAGCGTGATGCCCTGAAATTTTGGAGCACACCCCCCTTTTTGTTTAAATGCAAACCACAACTGTGACTGGTCTTCCACACCAGAGGCAGTGTCCCTGACCTCCACCGGACGCCGATGAGGCGTTTCAGCCAAGACAATGCCCAACAATGTCCAGAGCCTCCAGCATCTCAGTGCGAATCTCGTCCTTGCCGTGCCGTTGAGGAGCTTTTTGACTAGCTCAGTGACCTCTAGCACAGGACTATATTTACAATACAGTTCAATAAAGAACGGCCTTTTGTCTCAAACACACACACACAAACACACACACACACACATTCTGCTGTGTAACATCTCGTCAATCAGTCGCCTCTGGAAACATACACCGGCTGAAGTGACTGAAGACCATCTCCACTCAATAGGCTCTTAGTCACTAGTGATTGTGTGTGTGTGTGTGTGTGTGTGTGTGTGTGTGTGTGTGTGTGTGTGAGAGATTTGAGGTGCTCAGAGGAAAGATGCTGACAGATAATCAATGTCATGTGATTGGCTCGTGACCCACCTGCTGCTGGCAGGGCAGGCTCGCTGTCGTGACGACCCGGTTTAAAAAAGATCCTAGCTCGCTAGAAAATTGGTTTGTAGTTATAGATCCTTTTATTTGCTGCTGCTGCTGTGTGTGTGTGTGTGTGTGTGTGTGTGTGTGTGTGTGTGTGTGTGTGTGTGTGTGTGTGTGTGTGTGTGTGTGTGTGTGTGTGTGTGTGTGTGTGTGTGTGTGTGTGTGTGTGCAGGGGCGTCAGACTGGTGGGAAAAAGGGGACTGAGTACCCAGGGCCCTCATGTGAGGAGGGCCCAAAAAGATGCTAGAATTAATAGCTGTGGATGCGGGGATGGACCCATAGAAAATGCCTATCTACAGGGCCCAGAATTTTGTGCTAAGCCCCTGTGTGTGTGTGTGTGTGTGTGTGTGTGTGTGTGTGTGCGTGTGCGTGTGCGTGTGCGTGTTCGTGTGCTCAGTGTGCTGCTAGTGAAGTTCTGAGACGTCATGTTGACAGATCAGTCACCTCGAGCTCTCGCTGTTACACAAATTGTAGGTCAGACTCCACTCTGCTCATGTGTGCATGCTTGTATTTCTATATTTCTGAGGTCCAAAAGCCTCTGTGGGGACAGACAGAGGCACTGGCAGATTAACTTTTGATCGAAATGTCTGAGCTCCTCACCCTTTAAGGCTGAGCTCAGCCACCCTACGGAAGAAAGCTTGTTTTGGCCGCTTGTATCCACAATCTCGTTCTTTCGGTCACTTTCCAAAGCTCATGACCACAAGCGAGGGTCCGACCGGGGAGATAGATTGGTAAATCGAGAGCTTTGCCTTCCGGCTAAGCTTTCTTTTCACCACAATGGTCCAAGAAAAATGCCCTGCATCACCGCCGGCGCCGCACCAAAGCGCCTGTCCATCTCACGCTCCGTTTAAGCCTTACTCGTGGACAAGAAGAGATACTTGAACTCCTTTCCTTGGGGTATTAACTCACTCCCAACACGGACGGAGCAATACACTTTTTTTTTGTTAAAGACCCTTGCTTTGGTTATACAAGGTTGGGATGGTTCATACAGTAGTACCGACCCCAGTACACCATATTCTAACCCCTAACCCATATTCAGGAATCCCAGAGTGACATGGTTGTAAGTCCTTACATGTTCTCACTCCCAACTCGAAGGTTGGGTGAGACTGTGACTGTTGCGAGACGTGAAAATAGGGGTTATACATAATCACAGTCAAAATGCTACACTGCAAAAACAAAACTCAATCTTCACAAGTAATTCGGTCCGTTTTGAGCCTAAAATCATGTTTTAATAGAATAAGTGAAAGATCTGCGAGAGTGATTTGTTCATTTTAACCTTTTCATCCATCACCAAGTCTATTTTGTTTTCTAGAATAACATATTCTCTAAGTTCTGCAGGCATTTTTGATCATAAATCAAAGTACTGGACACGTTAAAATGTTGACCTGATGATGGCGCTAGGTGAAAAGTCGGAGGATCTGTAGTCCACTTATGCTACGTTTACACGTGGCCGGCTATTTTCATAAACGGACATTTCAACCTCTCCATTTTCAGAAAAGTGTTTGTTTATAAGTACCCGTGTATATATGCCGTCAAGGCAGCTAAGAGCATGCCAGACCTGTAGGTGGCAGTGTAACGAGAAGCTCAAGCCCACGTTAGCCAATCAGAATCCCGACAATAGCAACAACAGCAACCAATCACGTCCTCTTTCTCTCTCTCGGCTGCCTAAACCTCCGTTTGTCTCAGTTTACATGCAAACGTGCAAACGAAGATTTCCAAAATCTCCACTTTGGCCGGAGTTTGTAGAAATAATCGTTTTCTGTGATAAAAAACGGGGTTTTCGTGTAAACGAGAGGAAAATATATGCGTCTTCCCTTCGTGTAAACGGGGCTTGGATGAACGCAAGAAAAATTTCCAGGATCAAGCCTGACATCCGATGCGATGTCGCAACCCAGTCTCACGTCAGTTCGTGATGGCATTACGAAATTAAATCTATTAGAACGTGATACCATTACGTTATTGTGAAGATTTACGTGTTGGGGTCACGTTTTTTATACTAATGTATTTCAATGAGAAGCATCTTACGTAATCACAGCACGAAACTTTCTGCCACTCGGCTTTGATATTATTGGTATTTTTAGCCCAATAATCGCTGTTTTAATCAACATTTATTCACCAGATCTTATCACGGTTTATATGCATTTCTATTAATGTTATTATTTCGGTCTATTTCGGCCAGGGAAGCTGGATTGCATTGTTGTTTATTGATATTTTTAAAACTATAACGCTACATCTTTCAACATGTATTTAGCTGTTGTCATGGTATGCATTTCTTTATTTTAATAATATTATTTCGGTCTTATTACCGGTGAAATATTACAGTAAATAAGACAGAACAGTAGGCTACGATATGAGCCGGGCTGGGCGCATTCAAAGCCGATGTCCCACGATGCAATGCGGGCATTCATTCACAGAATCAGACGGCGATCAGCGTGTCTATATCGCTTCAATGTACGTAAGGGATAACGTAGAGCGTTGTTATAGCGAATACAACAACGACGGGGTGATTAGGACCCCGACGCAAATCTACTTCTAGCGGATTTATTGATAGCTCTCCTCCACAGGGAACAGAACTGCGTCCATGGCAACGCTCTGCTATGCATGGCAACGGTGTGTTATACTTAGCAACGGTCTTTTATCAAGAAAATAACAGACCGCATTGTAGCATTACAATATAAGCAAGCCATGTAATAAATATATATAATCAGTAGTTTTGTCACCAGCAACAACATGTTGCTCAGTTTTGTTCCAGTAAGTTATGCATCGTAATAATGTTTAAAAGAAATCAGCTGAAGACTCCGGAAGTGACGTCGTAATTACCGCTCGGCGTATAGAACAGATACAAATACATAATATTCGTAATATTGATGTTTTTGTCTAACGTTGTATTTGAGAAGTTAAACAATAAAGATAGCATCAATAATAAAATACAGTTTCATGTATTTGTCTCATGTATTGTGCTCTCGGCCGGCCGGCAGGCGGCATCAATCTGAAACGGAATGAAGCCCACTCACAGCAGACAGCAGAAAGAGGAGCCGAACACGTCCTCCCACCCACCCCGGAAGAACTACAAGTGCTCAAGCTTTGTAACAGATTCTGGGCCGCGTCTATAGTGGGAGTTGTAGTTTTTAAATATATTGGTATATTTAAAGTAGAAGTTGGTTGTGTAGAATTTTGGATACACCCTGGGTTTTTTTGGGATGGGGAACACACTGGTGTCATCAGATTTTAAAAATAGAATTGTTAAATAGGTGAAAATAGCTTATTGCCATATTTGACAGTGCTTACACTGGATACACTTTGGAGACCATATTTACATGATAGCTGAGGTCCAGAGCTTTCTATAACAGCTTGTTTTATGTGTGTAGCACCTTCTGTTGCTAAATGACAAGCCTTCAATCATGGACTGGGTTCAAAGTTCAGAGGTCAATATTTCAAAGCACGAGTAATGTATGCTCTCTAGACTGACATATGTTACTCTCCAGTTTGAGACCTTTCCAACGATTTGTTTGCTATAGTCCTACGACAAGGTTTTAATTTTCACATAGGGACCATTTTGCAAGCTATACTTTATTATCCCCAGAGGGATATTTGCCTTGAGTTCAAATGCTTCACAAGTAACACTTGACATATTGTTTTATCATATAGATGACATACTTACGATAAAAAAAATAAACAAAGTGATATGTAGTCAGATTGAAGCACATCACACAGCCACAATCTATTGCTCATCTTTCACAAACAGTGAGCAACACACAACCCTATATGCATCATATCATGAAGCTATTTCCTGCAGCCTCAATCAACATTATTTAAAGTTTTAATTGAGGTAGGTCCAAATTAGGGCTATAGTTTAGAATTTTTTAGTTTACATTAGGGTACCCATTTCTTCTGCCAGAGGATAAGAGCTACTTGGCATGGAGAATAAAGATTGATCAGACCATATTATCTGTTCTCCCCTGAATAGTAAGCTTTAAATGAGATGTTTTTCGATATTGCTGACATATTAAAATGCTCTGTAATGTATAACATAAACCCTCTGATTCACTGTGAGTGTCTGCTCTAAATGATAAGACACACTTTCAACACGGGCCTTCCAGCCAAAGGTGTTGTATATACACACCAAGCTGCCTATAGGAGCAAAGCCGATTGATTGGTTCATCATTTATGATGTCTAATACCCTCTGACCCATGTCACGACCAACTCCACGAGCAACTATAATCTGTCTCAGCCACGCTCGCGTCTAAAATCAAGAGGAGACCGTGCCTTCGCTGTTGTTGGTCCTAGGCTGTGGAATAGCCTCCCCGTCTCCTTGAGATCGCTATCTCTTATCTCTTGGAGCATGCATTTCTCTAATTTTTTATTTTTATTTATGTTTTCTGCTGTCTGAAGGATGTTTTATTCTATTATCTTTCCTGACTCTTGTTATCTGAAGCACAGTGGTCAACTTCTGTTGTGTTTACTTGTGCTATAAAAATAAATGAAATGAATGAATGAAACTCCTCATTTTGTGAAATGGTTGAATGAGATTGTTGGTATGGCACCACATTCTGGTCTCTATTTTAGCAGAATATGCAAAAGTACTTGTGTCTGTGTGCAGTAGGCTGAGGTAGAAGTGTGCCAAAAATGCCAAAACACATGTTTGTGTACACATACCCATACAAAGACATCTCTGTGAACAAAAACCTCAGCAAAAATCTGCTTAAAATGCTTCCTTAAACCAGCCCCTTCTTAATTTTGAAAAGGTAGACTCAGTAAAGGCTACAAAGGTTATAGCTACAAGCTGTAACCATGCTGATTGATATGAGGATCATCTTCTGAATAATAATTAATATGATAGGTCTACCATAAATTATTTTTAAAAAGTCAGTTATTTAAAACAACTAATAATGCAGTGTGATGTTAAATCAAATTAAGTCCCACACATAAATATCCTCATGTTTTTTTTTCCCCATTTAGTCTTTGCTATTAACATTCATCAACTGCAAAGTTAGAAAATTGCATTTTTAAATAACTATGCATGGAAAATAAAGTGAAAAATGCTTCTCTTTGTAAGTAGTTTATTTTTGTTTTTCACAACAGTAGCTAAAACAAATGCCCATTAGTCAAACAAGCCATTAGGCTGTAGTTCTAAACACTCAACTGTAGTTTGTTTATAGGCTATAGGCCTAGTATTTTTCTGCGACAAGGCAAATCAAAGTGCTTAGCATAAAACACTATTTTTTCATTATTGGTATTTTTATTGTATAAATTCTCACATACAACGTGCAGCAATTTGTTTTATTTTTTTACGTGCAGCAATCTTTTCTATCCGCTGAGTGGTAATTACTACGTCACTTCTTCAGCTGATGTTATTTAGCAACAGAAGGTGCTACACACATAAAACCAGCTGTTATAAAAAGCTCTGGACCTCAGCTATCATGTATATATGGTCTCCAAAGTGTATCCACTGTAAACACTGTCACATAAGCTATTTTCACCTATTTAACGATTCTATTTTTAAAATCTGATGACACCAGTGTGTTCCCCATTCCAAAAAAACCCAGGGTGTATCCAAAATTCTACACTACCAACTTCTACTTATGAGAAATATACCAATATATTTAAAAACTACAACTAATTACGACGTCACTTCAAGAGTCTTTAGCTGATTTTTTTTAAAACGTTATTACGATGCATAACTTACTGGAACAAAACTGAGCAACGTGTTGTTGCTGGTGACAAAACTACTGATTATATATATTTATTACACGGCTTGCTTATATTCTAATGCTACAATGCGGTCTGTTATTTTCTGTATAACACACCGTTGCCATGCATAGCAGAGCGTTGCCATGGACGCAGTTCTGTTCCCTCTGGAGGAGAACTATCAATAAATCCGCTAGAAGAAGATTGGCGTCGGGGTCCTGATCACCCCGTCGTTGTTGTATTCGCTATAACAACACTCCTCATTATCCCTTACGTACATTAAAGCGATACTGCCGTTATAGAGCCGCTGATCGCCGTCTGATTCTGTGAATGAATGCCCGCATTGCATCGTGGGACATCGGCTTTGACTGCACCCAGCTCGGCTCATATTGTAGCCTACTCTTCTGTCTTATTTACTGTAATATTTCACCGGTAATAAAACCAAAATATTATTATTAAAATAAAGAAATGCATATCATGATAACAGCTAAATACACGTTGAAAGATGTAGCGTTATAGTTTTAAAAATATCAATAAACAACAAAGCAATCTAGCTTCCCTGGCCGAAATAGACCGAAATAATAACATTAAAAGAAATACATATAAACCGTGATAAGATCTGGTGAATAAATGTTGATTAAAACAGTGATTATTGGGCTAAAAATACCAATAATATCAAAGCTGTATCCAGCTTCTCTGCTGCAGCCGATAAGATGCTTCTCATTGAAATACATTAGTATAAAAAATGGCTTTACCCCTCACCTTCAGCGTTGCCGTTCTCAAAATCTCTTCGCTATGCGAAACAACAAACAACCTTTGAGCTAGCCCCCCAAGAGGATTGTAATTGGTTTCATTGGTTCAAAGAAATGCAAACAACTAAGAGCGTTTTTCCCTCCCTATCCCAGAATGTATCCATCAATGCGAGACTAAAGGATCTTTAAAGTCAGTAAGATTGATCCTCTGGAGATGGTGAATGTCTGTAACAGAAGTCAATGGTAATCTATCCAACAGTTGTTGAGAGCAACATTTCCTTGACTGGTTTGAACTTGATGCATTTGTAGCAGTTTGCAAGAATTTATCAGCCTACAAGATCAGAGACAATGTCACCCCCACAGCAAAACGTGGCATCTTTTAACTGATTGAAGAAAATAAATCCAAAAAAAACAAAACAACTTAAACTAGGTTTCCACGCAGCCATAACATTAAGCGACACTGCTCCATATAGGTTTTTTTATCCTTTGTTGCTGAAGGAAAAGGCTGTAAAAAGCCTCTGCAGCTTTGTCTTCATCCCTGGCTGCAGCTCTTCGGGGAGCCTCCGAGTTGGACAAGCTGATTAAGTTGCGTTTTTCTTGACCAATGGAGTGCAGCGGCAGACAATTAGGACGCAGGCGTTTCTGCTCCCTGCAGTTGGTATTTCTGAGGCCCAAAATGACCTCCGGGAAAGACTTGTAGATGGAGGAAGAGCGGGGGAGGGGTGAAGATAGCCCGCCCAGCATGCTGCTCATCCCGGTGCGTTTGATCTATAGCCTGCCACCTCACTCCCTCACACTGTGGCTCTTTGAATGCCACCAGCCACACATATATTACCCACCAACATCTACCGCATGTGATTAAGGGAGGTAAAAATAACTCGCCCCCTCCTTCCTCCTCTCCAGCTCCCCATCTGTCCGTCCACACGTCTCCTCCTCGTCCCCTCCGTCTTCCGTTGCCACCTGCTCTGGGGCGGATCAGCAGGGAGATCGGCACACCTGCACAACCGAGGGTTAGAGGTTCCCGTCGCAGGAAAAGTGAACGCCAAACAGAACACGGTGTTTCCTGCTCAACATGATGGGTTTGGACAGCTGACGGAATTCACTTGAAAGGCAGATGATGAGGAAAGAGTCCAACACCCAACGATATTCAAACTTTTAGAGCTGCCCCCCTCATAGTCGATTAATCGACTAATTGTTCGTTTTAGTCTTAGTGATTGAAGACTTCTTCGGTCCATGGTAATTTGTTAGGCTTTTTTTTTTAATTCTGAATGACTTATTTCCAAGAAACTTCTGAGCACATCTCTGGTAAACAAGATTTAAAGTTCTGCTCTTGCACGATTCTTTGTGGAGAAACTCAGTTTTACAGATCTGTCGATAAAAGGAACTAATCGATTAGTCGATCAAATGCTAGTCGACTAAGAATTTCTTTAATCAAGGACAGCCCTACAAACTTTATTGATGTAAAACAGAGGAAGGCTGGACATCCTCACACTTTAGAAGTTGGAACCAGGACATGTTTGGCATTTTTGCTTATAAAGCGGACTCAGTTCTGTTATTAACATGGTTGCCCTTCCATTTGGTCTTTGTAAGTTTTGCATGGCATTTGCTATTTTGAAAACTGGCTTTGGCTAACAGGTATACCAAAAAAGGTCAAGCAAACAGTCGTATAATCTGCAATGCTCAGTACTAAGGAGCCTGTTGTTGGATACCATCTTCCCATCAAGTCAGTTTGTCAGATTTCCGTCCTGCTCAACATCAACTGTTGGTGTTGCCATGTTTAAGTGGAAAAATCTAGGCTCAACAACAGCTTGCCTGTGAGGTGGTTACAAACTCACAGACCACAACGAACAATTGCTGAAGCACGCAACCCGAAAAAAAAAAAAAAAAAAAACTCTCCACTAACAATTCACAAACTGCAAGGCAAGCAACGTCAGCACAAATAGTTGTTTGGCAACTTTCAGACTGGCAGTCCTGCAGGAAAAACTGCAGACCAATTCATTTGGATGGAGCGCACATTCCTGTTGGATTACTTTATAAAGTGAATGGTGTTATTCTACCATTTACCTCACCACCGTTGTGACGAAAGATAAAATAATTACAATCGGGATTGGCAAAGTTGTAAAATCTGTGAGTATTAACACACAAAAAACACTGTATTTTTATCTGATAATCCTTTAAAAGCATCAATCCGTTACTCAAACTGGACTTCCAGGATCATTGACCATCATCATTTCATTGTCTCACTGGTACCTTAAACAACATGCCTCCATCATCGCAGCCCTCCAAGCTTTACCGCAGGACCATCTTCAGTCTGAATCACGTGTCTCATGACTTAGGTTTCCAAGCAGCTGCATAGAAGTCCAAGATTGCCATGACCAATGCAAAGTGCTTGCTGAAGTGATAGAAAGCGCACTATTGGACAAATGTAAGATATTGCTGTCTGAATGCACAGTGCCAAATATACGATTTGGAGTTTGGATCCCTTTAACATTGGATAATTTCTTGAAAAATTTCGGTCACGGCGACCTTCTAAGGCTGTGGCATTATGCGACAAGTTGTCACTCTACGGCTTTTTGGGCATTCGTAAATGCCCACACTGTGCCCTCCAAAGATTTTTTTTTCTCTTTCCACCTCTCCAATAAGAACTACAAATTTCTGTTTTGTTTTCCTCTCTGTGTTTCAGTGGTGTCGGTATGACTGAATTTTAATTGGGGGCGTTTCACTGACAATGACAACAATGGACGTGACATGAAGCCGGCAAAGCTGCGCCACATTTGGAGTCGATTGTGATTGGGAAAACGGCCTAGGATGTGCATGTCTCGTCCGTACGCCACTTTTGACACAAATCTGCCACAGTTTTAGAAATGAGGCCACTGATCCCCACCATTACTAAAACCAGAAGAGGCTGGTACACTATTACATATGGGGTTAATCTGAATATGTCCTTATACTGTTGGCCATGCAGTGTATATTTTAACGGCACTTTTGTAATCTTGTCTGCATGGTTGTGAACATGCTTCTTTGATCTGTGAGCCTGACGAGGACAAAAAAGCAAACTTTGTGTACCTGAAAGGTAAGTTCAGGCCAGCCCCCCCACCTCCCTCCCAACTGTCACAGATAAAGGAAGAAAGTATAAAGTCAAGAGTGAGGAAATCAGGAAAGCAGCTGCCAACACATTTCAGCCTTCACCAGAGCTTCACAGCCCCAGCAGACTGCACTCTCTTTACACTGGATTTCTTTGCACTTGAAAAGGGATCCAAATATTTAAAATAACTCCTCAAGGGTGCTCCTGATTTAATGCGTGGAGGAGGCTTTACTCAAATGTTGTCCTTTGGCCTGATTTAGCGTCTTGTGAAAGTCCCAGAGAGGAAGCCGTGTATATTTTTAACATTTACAATTCATCCACGTTTTGGCTTCCATTCATGAAACATTCTCTGTCTAATCTTCTGAAGCAAGCTACTTTAGTTTGAATGAGGTAAAGATCTCAATTGGCTTCTCTTTAGTAATTTTGTTTTTTTTCATGGGGACTTATTGGTCCACCCTTTAATGCCTTTGGAGTGTGGCTGCTTCAAGAACAAATAAATACACATGAGGACATGCTGTGAGTGTTGGTTCTTGAAGTTCCAAAATGACTAGATTAAAGAACTTTAACCAAAGCCGCAAACAAGCTGCCTTTCAGCTCTAAAACGTCAGTCAGAAGTTGTGGTTATGAAAATACAAAAACACAAAGGAGGCTTCGGGTTGAAAACTTTCTGATTGGAAACTAGGATTTGCCTGCAGTGTAAAGATATTCTGGCAAAATTCAACACTTTGAGCCATGAGGGATCACCGCTGGCAGCAAGCAGAAAAATGAACACAGCTCTGAGGTCTCCACAGGGAAACTAGCACACTCCATGTTCACTCTTACTGCTACTTTTACAGACTGGCTGCCTGGATGTCTGGGAGGGTCTCGCCAAAATAAAATAAACCTCCTGTGTCTCTTTAACCTATTTCCATGTCTTAGGGTGAAGGAGAGGAGTCAGGGGAATCTCTCAGTCCGGACACTGATTTCTTAGCGCCTTCACAGCCCCGTACCTTAGCGAGATGAACACCTCCGCCAAGGCCACCGGTGACAGCAGGACGAGGGGACAGTATTGCCGGAGCCTTGGGAAATCAAACCATAATTGAAAGGCCAAAGACCCCCCCCAGCAGATGGTAGAGGAGGACGGATAGAGGGGAGGAAACTGGAAGGGGCGGCAAAAGGGAGACTGATGACAGTGAGAAAATGGAAAGAAAAGGTGAGAGAAAATTTAGATTGAAATGGTAGGCAAGAAAAAACGAAGAAAGAAAATGAACACAAATTTATGGGTAATGAAAAAGCAGATGAAAAAAAAAATGAAGATGAAACAGGTACCGTGCAAAACAGGAAAGAAAGGAAAAAAGAATGTGAAAAGATGAAGAGGAACAATGCTGGAAAGACAGAAAACTATAGGTGAGAGGGGGAGAACCAGGGAGAATTAAGATGAGAAATGAGGACATGGAAATAGATGGACAAGGCAGAGGAAGAATTAAATTGGAATAAGGGACAAAAGCAAGAGAGGCAAAGGTAGATAAGGAGGAAACTGGAATAATTGAAATGGATAAAATGGAGCAAAAATCAGGTTAAAAGATTGAGAGACCTGTAGAGAGAAATTAGCTGGAAACTGAGAGCTGGAAATAGAGACGAGATAAAGACAGGAAAGGAAATGAAAAAAAGAAGGGAGCGAGTGCAGAGTGAGAGTAGTCATTATGGAGCAGAGAGATGTTGGCATCGCAGCGTGTTGCCCTCAGCACACAAACACTCCGCTCACTGTCAACAGCAGAGCTGCTACCGGGGTTCAAAATTAGCACCATCTAGTAGCCAAATGCTGGTAAAATATGCAAATGGCTGGTAGATTTGCTTCCCTCACCAGCCAAGATGATGTTAATCTATTGAGTGGCTGGTAAAGTTTTAACATTCACTAGACATTTGCCAGGTGGACAAAAAAGTTAATTTTAAAACCTGGCTGTGACTGCTAAAAAATTAACATCTCTTCATAATGAAGAAGTTTTACACAGAGAACATGAAGCTGTCATAAAAAATGTCTGGTTTGACCTTTTGTCTCCCAAACTCTCAGGGACTCATTTACCTTAGAATCTGCAGAAACAAGTCAGGAAAAACTTGGTCACATTCAGCATTTATACGTTTTGGGCAGACGAACATGATGCGTGGAGTTCCCCAGGGCTCAATCCTTAGTCCTCTTCTATTTAACATATGCATGCTTCCCATAAGGCAAATTATGTAATACAATTAAATCACCCATCATAATTGTGCAAATAACACTGAGATATAGAGTCATAGAGCCTTTATAGCCCTAAAAATGTCCTTTAAAAGTGAAATGAACAAAACCATGGCTGCATGTGCCCAAACTTCTTTTAGCTAAACTGAAAAACAAATCTTGAGGGTTAAGTCAACATGAATAAGAAGTGGAAAATGTTATTTTCTACATCTTCACAACAACGGAGCATAATCTACTGATGAGGACGTGTAATATGACCAAAATATCTAGAAAAAGTGAGTAAGTGGACCTAGAGTATTACAGATGGTTGGAATTTTAATAGATTATAGTCCAGGCAGGGCCTTTCTGTGTGGATTTTGGATGTTCTCCCTGTGTTCGCATGGGTTTCGTACAGGTGCTCTGGTTTCATCCTACCATATAGACATGTATACTATACGTAACTCATGCCATTGCCAATGATGTAGGCACTGGCATTACAACTGAAGTTGTTCCCCGGGCGCCGGACTGTGGCTGCCCACTGCTCCTAATTAGTTAATTAAATGCAGAGGATACATCCCCCATATGTGTAAATGTACTTGGCAAATAAATAAAATATTATTTTGAATAATATTATTGTCCAGAATTACATGACGGTTGTTGATTCTAATATCCTGAATGATATTTGAAAATCTAAATATTCTTGGGTCTTTGTAAGAGCACATATTTTCACTATCATCAGATTTCTGAGAGAAACTTGTATGATTCAGTCCAGACATATCTGCATTCTGACAGAAAGAATAAATGTTGAAAGGGAGCAATGGACAGATCAAAGCACATCAGCGATACGCCTACTTCCTCCTCTCCCAGCGGAGCGGCGACCCGCCCGACGTTGTGACTCTAATCTCCTCCACATGTCTGACTCCTTTACACTATGTCTGCTCTAATTGGCCATTACAGCAGCCTGGTGCCATAGCCCTCACCATAGCCTGGGCTGAAACTTTAGCCTCGCTGATTAGCCAATATTAGCCTTGTCATTGAAATCGAGCTGTGGACCCTCTTGTGATGGTAAAGGGTCCCTGTGTGTCATCGCCGTATCATGGGACAAGTTTGATGGAGCGCAGACCTTTGAGCAGTTCGTCTGCCGACGTAATAACTGCAGCCTCAGAGAAGGTGAGACAGATACAGTGAATGTGAATAGTTTGAATATGCGCTCAAGCAGCACACAATTCAGTTAACCTTAATTTTAACGAGGGAAGGTTGAGGAAACGTACAGTAAATCTGAGTCATGTAAAACTGAGATATGGGCTAGCACATTGAAAATTAGAGACATCGGTTTGATATAAAATCATGAATCCTTTGGTCTAAAGATTATAATAAATTATGTAAAATGGCCATCATAAGTTAGCAGAGCTAAAAGTGATGCCTTCAAATTGGTGATTTGGTTAAAATCGCCAAAAATAACCAAACTGGTTAGTTTATGAAACACTCATGAGTGAGGGGTTATGAATCCTTGAAAAAACCCTTTGTTGCGGGCCCCAGAGGATCACATGTGAGCTAGACTTTAGCCCATATTGGTTTCCAGACGCACACTTTTTGGACCTAGAATCTTAAAGACAATTAAGATTATATATATATATATATATATATATATATATATATATATATATATATAGTTGTTTAAATTATATACTGTATTTAACTGTAATTATATAACTATGGGTGTGATAAGTGACAAGTATGCCTAGCTCTAGAATTGGTTTTGTAAATAAGGATTTAATTATTAAGGGGTAGGATTAAATATACTTCTTGCTGTGGTGGAATTTCCAATGATGATTAACACTTCCTACTCCTTTTGGTGCATGTAAATTAAGGAAATTCGCTAATGAAATTAATCATGTTATTTCTCTCTTTTTTAACCTTTTTTTTCTATTTTGTTGCATATGTTTTTAACAACTGCTTATTTTTTATGTTGAATTTTACATGCTTGAAATAAAAAAAGAAATAAAAGAAATCTACTCCAGCTCAAATAAGTCAAACTATAGCTTTTGATCCGGAATTGAACCAGGGTATCTGGGTCCGTCATATGATTGATCAAAACATTATAAAACATATTATACAACCTTCTTGCATCTTCAAAAATCAGGATTATATCCATTGAAAAGAATTGTTAAAGCATTTGAAAGTTGTTTAAAGTGACATAAAGAGGCTTCACCTTTAATTGAGTCGCTCCTTGTTTTTTCGGGTTGTGCAGCTGCACCCAAACTGTTTTGAGCTGCCTGCTTATTTTCATGTCAATAACACAGAGGGGGCCGAACACAAACAAAACCAACAACCTGTCTCTGAATGCACTCCATTAGCTTTGAGCAGAGCTGTGACTCAAAGCACCTGATTTGCAATTTGCCATAGCCGAGGGCCAACAGCAGCTACACTCGTTAATAGCAGTATGAACACACCACGAATACACACCACGGGCTTCTCTGGCAGCCTAGCAGCAATGTACCTGATTGGACTAATTACACGCTATTACGCCGTTGTGTTCAGACCACCAGTCCTGAATTAATGTAGGACTCAAAAGCTTGCTTTGACTGCTAGAATCGTATCTTACGTCTTAGCAGATTGAAGTATGTTGAGAAGCACATCTGGTGAAGCTTAAACAGCTTTGCATACTTGCAACTGAATCATTTCTCCTTTATGATTTAGATATGCTGTCGACTCGACATCAGAAGAGTGTGTTTCAGAGTGGGAAGTGTCTTCAATACTGCAAACACAGAGTAAACAACCAGAAGACTTTCTAACACCATTTTTTGGGTATCAAACCTCGTAACAACCTTCTTTGAGAGACAGCAGCAAATAATACATCAGTGATCAAATGTTAATGCTGCTCAACAGAAAGTGTTTTTACTCAATTTTAGATGAACTTTCCGGGATTTATTGGCATTATCTGTCTTCAATGTACAGCTAACGAACTTCTGAGAAGTTCATTTTAGATGGAGAAATTGAAAATGGCCAATTTTTGTTACTTTCCTAAACCATAAAAACAAGGTAAAGTGATTTCAAGAGGTAATTATAAATTGTTGAATTAAATTAAGTTTAAACCTGCACCTGCAGCCTCTCAACCAAAAAGCCTTCCCACAATGTTGGAGAGCAATAAATGACTGAAGTGGCTGGCTGCCGGCTACGTGAGGCATGCTGGGATTTTGGCAAACAAACAAAACCAACATGCAATCACAACATCAGAGTTACTATCTTCAAACTACAGACTTCATCCTAAAGAGTAAATTTAGACTTTAGCCCAAATATGGCAGATTTGGTTTCCAGACGCACACTTTTTGGACCTAGAATCTTCAAGACAATTAAGATTATATATATATATATATATATATATATATATATATATATATATATATATATATATATATATACTTCATCCTAAAGAGTATTTTAATAAAATTGTGAAAGATCAAGACGAAGATAATAGAAAACGTCAAAGCACAGCAGCCTGAATGTGACAATCAAAGAAACAGGTCTGAAAAACAGTTTTTTCTGGGACATCGACTCTTGAAAATAGAACTTCCTCTCTATTTACATTTAACAGAATGGGGGCAGCTGTCGTAGAATGTGGCACCCAGACCTTTCGGGTAGGGCTGCACAATGAATCGCAATTTTATCGAAATTGTAATATGGCCTAGTGCAATATCCAAATCGCAGGGGGTCGCAATATTGGTCAAACCATTCTGAATTAAGTATTATGGTGCTGCAGGAATGTCCCGGCCTACAAATAGCAAAATCCTCGCAAAATTCATACTATAATCATTTAATTAGTATTTATTTTAATATTTTTCAATGAAACTTAGAATAGTGATACAAATGATCATTCCCTCCAATATCATGAATCATATCGCAATTGCAATATCTGCTGAAATAATCACATTTAGATATTTTCTTCATATTATGCAGCCCTACTTTTGGGTAATAACTTCAAAGGGCAAAACAAACCGGTGTAGTCAAACGATCAATTTCATTATCAATTCATTGGATTATTTTCTTCAATTCATCATTTTGTTTCAAAAATGTCAGAACATTTTGAAAAATGCATGTTATAGTTTATCAAGATATTGATTTAATATAACAAGATGTATTCAACATGTTTGTTGCGTTTGGACCAACAGTCCAAAACAGAAAAGCATCAAATCCTGACGTCTGAGACGCTGGAACCAGCAAACATTTGACGATTAAAATGATTTATCAATTCTGAAAATAGTTGCAGATTCATTTTCAATTACTCAAATAATCATTGCCGCTCTAGATCCATTGACTCCATAGTTCACACCAACGGCATCTTGACATGTAGAAGCAGAATCTTTTTATCACACTGGCACATCCTGGCTACCATACTCGATTACGTTACTCTTTAACCAAAAAACTAAACTGTTCCAACTTGGCTAATTGAATGAGTGTTCATGCAAGACCGCACTGCTGATTAAACATAGCTGAAAATACGTTTTCAGTCCCTTTTGTCATTAAACTTTCAGACATGAAATCATCAAGTCTCAAGTGACCGGATCAAATCTTGCAACAAAAACAATATTCAATCTTCATGTATAAACTCTGGATAACAGCCCAGTGTATCGAAAGGATCTCAGTTATGTAACAAAACACTATTAACACAAATATTATTTTAAGGGTCAACATTTGGAGTCTTGCAAGATTTGCATTTGGCCCATGACAGTGATGGAATACTTGAGTCCTGGACTTGGGTCGCTATTCTCTGGACTCATGACTCGACTTGGACTCGAGCACTGATGTCTTGGACTCAAGGATTTTATGAAATCGAGCTTGAGCATTCATGAAATAGGACTCAGAAGTTAAATGAAGTTTCTGACTACTATTATGTGTAATTGACAGTGATGGAGTACTCGAGTTATGGGCTCAGACTCGAGTCCGACTCAAGTCTCTATTCTCTGCACTCGTGACTTGAATTAGACTCAAACTTGGGTAATAATGACTCATCTCGGACTGTTCTTTGGTGAATCGGATTTGGACTTGATCACTGGGGACTCGATTACAACACTGGCCCAGACTTTTGGCCAGCAGGGGGCGACTCCACTGGCTCCAAAAAGAAGTCTGATTGTATAGAAGCCTACGAGAAAAGTCTCACTGACTTAATTACCACAGTAAACATTTTCCTTAAAACTTTATGGTCTCAATCACTAGTTTCAAGTCTTCCTCAATACAGCATGATGTTCAATTTGTAAATTATAGTACCATTCAGATTAAAAATTAATGATAGAGCAGGGGATTATTTAGGTTTAGCCACTTTGTGATTGGCTTAAAAAACAGTAGTCCAAAAACCAATGGGAGATGTCACGGTGGCTACGTCCACTACTTTTATACAGTCTTATGTTTTTAGCTTTATTTATTTTGGAAATTTTCTCTAAAAGCAACAAACCTACTCGTCATAACTCAGACAACAGTTAATTTACTGGATAGTTGCGCCGCTGCCGGAAGTATCTGCTTTCTTTGCTTTGTCGTTCTAAACAACGGTCGCTTTGAGAAAGGGCAACCAGAACTTTTGAGCTAGCAAGCTATATTCTTAAAATGGCAAGTTTTGAAACAATAATTGGATGGTGCAACAAGGCAGGCCTGCTTGGTTCTTTCGGGAATGATTGTAAAGATTTACAAAGAATATGTTTACGAAATTTCCTCTCTAACTGGGACCTTTTGGGACTGAGTGGTGGGATTGCTGTGGATACACTGGTAAGAGCAAATGAGGTTTAACCACGTATCCAGCTAATTCAAATAGCTCACATTACTGTATTGTGTGAACAGTTAACTTCATGTAATATTGTATGTGGCGTTTTCTTTAGTGGGGTGAAAATGTTCCACCAAAACAAGTTCCTTCCCGAGACTATTTAGCAGAGCCACTGTCGCTGCATCCATAGCTTAGCGCCGCCCAAGACAATTTTGATTGGTTAAAAAGAAATGCCAATGCAAATGCCAATCCTATCCCAGAATGCATCTTTGGTGTTGCCAGACTTTATTGCACAGCACTGTGGAGATAGGTCTGGCAGAATAAGACTAAGACTCAGCTAACCTTTAGGCCCCACTGCGCTTGAGAGCTTGAGACTTGAGACTTGACCTGGAATAATTTTTTTTTAAAAGCTGTAGAACTTAAACAAAGTATGTAAAACACCAGAATGTGCCTTTATCTGGACAGAACAATTCATCTTACATCCCCCCCCCCATGTGGAGCGTGAGAGACAAAGCGAAGGAGCAGAGATACGTTCTCTGAAGCCTTCTCGCTCCCCGCTACGCAAATGACAAATTAAAAAAGAGATGGCGATCCGTAATGATGTCTTCCAGCAAGGAGCAGCGCTCGCCGGCCTCCTGCTGATCGCAGTGTGTGTGTGTGGGAGGGTGAGTGTGAAGCTCAGACAGAGGTGTGTATAATACTGAATATCCTTTTCACTTCTGTTTTCTCCTGGGAGCAGCTGAAAATGTAACAACGTCCCTTTAATGTCAGGATCAGTCCAAATGGATTAAAACGTCTCTATACGTAGCGAGAGAAAACGTAATAAAAGTCATTAATGTGCTAGAATAAATTGGCTCAATGTTGATTTCCTAATGATGGTATTACGATAAAGAGCAACTAACAGAGTTTATTACATGTTTGACTTGTTCAGAGCGATACTTCTTTGTATATAGAGCAGAGATCTTCAACAATATGTCCAGGAACCCCTAGGGGGATCTTCAGAGTTACTGCAGGGGGGACACCAAATCCTTATTCTTTCAAAAAGTAAAATGTCTTAACATGAATCCAACAAATCCAAAGTAAATATAAATCATCTATTTGTGAAAAGAAAACATTCAGGATAGGCTTACTGGCCCATAGGTCAGGTAGTCACTAAGGTAGCCATCCACCGATAAGGATTCACTGTGACACATGTAGGTAAGTTTAACATTAAAACATAATTTTAATAAAATATAAATATAAACAAATCATGCCAACAATTATTGTTTTTAATAGCTCAGTATTATTTGCACTAAAAAGGTATGTATGAAGGCTTTAGTCTTAAACTTTATTGTAGGCCCAGTTTAATATACCCTGGAAATTTGGAGTTCTTGCGAGAGGACAATTTGAATTTGCTCAGCGAGTCACTCTGGCATTGAGTAATGATGCTCATTAACTATGCCCTTGTAGCCGAGCTGCACCAATCACATCGGTGTATCTGATATAGAGGCGAGCTAAACGGATGACGACATTTGAATCTAGCAGTTAGCTCCGCTGGTAGCTAAGCGTATGGGGCTCTGGATACGTCACCCCGTGTATTGTTGTGATCGGTCGTAGTGTTAGCCAATTGCGTGCAGTGAGATATTCAAATGCACGCTTGGTGCCGCCCCTCGAGTTGGGCCATTTTCATCACTCAACACCAGACCCTTAATCTTTCAGATTTGGCTCTGGATTTCCAGGCTAAGTTTAATATGCAACTTCATTACAATATATGTAGTAGGGGGTCCCTGCTCCATGTCTCTTTCATTTAAGGGGTCCTTAGCTTAAAAAACGTTGAAGTCCCCCTGATTTAGAGCATTTATTACATCATCAAATACAGTTTCTCTTACAGAGTGAGAGTGACACTATATAATAACATCATTAATAAATGGTAAATTGATAGTTAATTACACTTTCGTCAAGTTATTTTATTGTTAACAATACATAAAGTTGCAACTCGTAATTGATTAAATGAGTGGTTTATCAACCAACAAGTAACATTCATTTGGCCCAATTCAGTTGTTTTGGTGATCTATAAAAAGGGATGATTGTGCACTGGTAATATCTAAATCAAAAAGCCAACATCAACGTTTCAGCTTTAGTGCCACATTACCTCTTTACACATTGCTCTACAAAAAATATTTGGGCCTCACTATACGGAAAGCTGATTTTGATATGAAACACATGGCGATCAGTTGTATGCAAACATCCTAAAAATTTACGAGATGAGAGGAGACACCAGACTGGGCTCATGAGAAGGAGATGAGATGAGATTTTAACACTATTTTAAAGAAAACTTAAATGACGAAACAGGACTGGAAAAATCTGTCTTTATTTAATCAAAAGTCTCAAAATGAAAAATGAGCACTGTGAAAGGTTTTGCCAAAAACTTTGAAGAGTGAAGAAACTAGAGAATGTTCACAGTTAAGAAGCTGTAATCTGATGAGTTTTACTTTTCTTTCTTAGAAAATGACTCAAAACAATTCACCGAGTATCAAAATAGGGTGGCAATTCATTTATTGGTAGACAAACTAACTAACCAACCAACTAATCGATTCATCTCTGCAGCTGTGCTCCACATATCCACTAACTGGACAGGAAGCACGTCTGGCGACTCTCCAGTTGAGCGAGCAGGTCTCGACAAGACATCGCAGCCCCGTGTCCTCTAATCAGCGAGCGTACGGGTATGAGTGTGTGTCAGGTGGTGTGCACGGGAGCTGCAGGTGGCCGCTGCCGGTGAGCTGCTTCTCCAGAAAACTGGCAGAAACACAAATTAATTCTGACAAAAGACACACAGAAACACACAGACAGAAACACACAGACAGACACACACACACACACACCAGAGAACATGACAAACTTCAGCGGGGTGGAACTGCTGCTTCTGACCCCAAAACCTCCACTTCCCATTCATCCTCTGCCTGCAACAAAGCTGGGAGACAACTCTGTGTGACGCTTCACTGAACAACGTTGACTAAGTAGTAGTGCAAAATTTGGAACCGATCCGATACCAAGTAAACACAGGGCCAGTATCGCCAATACCGATGCGATAGTGATACTTTTAATAATTAAGGTGGATGCATCATCAAATTGCTGAATCTGAATTAATTTTCATGACCTTTTAAGTATTA
Source organism: Perca flavescens (assembly GCF_004354835.1). Classification (NCBI taxonomy): domain Eukaryota; kingdom Metazoa; phylum Chordata; class Actinopteri; order Perciformes; family Percidae; genus Perca; species Perca flavescens. Next base: position 5,243,049 of record NC_041344.1, on the reverse strand, counting down.
GGATTTGCGATTTTTCCTTTGGATTATCAATTCCTACCAGAATCTGGTCCATTTCATTTGTACACTGGCAACTCTCCATTGACAAGTGTTAACTTCCTGTTGAAGTTTAAAACTATTGGATCTGCCCAGAGCCACTGTGGATCTGCCATAACCAATCGTTAACGTTTGGTCGTGGCGACAACAACTATCGGCTTAGCATAGCTAGCGTTCGCCTTAGCCAACTCCTTCACCGCTAACAAGCTGGAAAATCTAACTTTTCCTGAACCCCGTGGGGGAGGAGGGCCACAACATCATGGCCACCGACAAAAACTCAGCAAAGATTGTTTTCGCTCTGGCTTTAACTTCTGGATATTCGCCAGCGTTGCCACAACGGACCGAATGGCTCCGCTCGCATCTTTCTCTGCCGCCGCTACGGAATTACAACTCAAACTAGCGCACAACCTCCACTTCATCGTTCTCAGCCACTCCCTCTGTTCGCTGATTGGACCGGTAAAGATTTGGCCGGAGAAAACCCAAGACTATACCGCAAACCCAGAAGGTGTACTGAAGGAAAATTTAAATTGAGCGGAAGTACGCAGGAAGGCGGAGCCAGGCTAGTAACTTACATCCTTTTTTTTTTTTTTACAAATTATACAGCTTGCTGTTCATTTTTGGCCTGAAAATATAGCCACACAGCGCTCCTCTTCCTCTCTGCCATTCTTCTTCTCCGTCTCTCTCCTGTTTGTGTGTGTGTGCAGCTGGCCGCCGCCGGGCCTGGCTGCTTGCTTGCTTGTTTGCCCGACGCCGCTGAGTCAAGTGACAGTACAACATCAAATTGACGTGTGAGAGGAGGAGGAGGAGGAGAAGGAGGAGAAGGAGAAGGAGGAGGAGGAGGAGGAGCAAAGTCTGACTGCTCTGCGCTGTGACAAACACAGACAGCCAGGTCGAAGAGCAAAAAACAGCACTGTAGGCTTTTTTCGGAGGAAAATATGTTTTTGCTCTTCTCCCGACTGGTTTCGGCAAGAGTTTGATCTGATTGGTTGATTTGGCCCGTCTATCACCAACTATAGGTGGTGACAGACAGATGGTTTATCCAATCAGCTAACCAGTACTTTCGCCCCTTTTCCCAAAAGTTCTCCAACGGAAAGTTGCCAGATGGATATGCCGAGCAAATGCGAAGCGGTCCATCTGGTGGAGTCAGGTTACATTTCAATTTAGTTTCACCGACTAGTTGTGCACCACACCAAAAAATAAATAAATAAATAAATAAAAATCAGAAAAAACAGTTTTTCAGACTGTAATTATGCGACACTGCCGTGCAGATTTAGACAGATTTGCAGACTTTGAGACTCAGAATTCCCTGCAGAAGCAGAGTTTTTTAATATACAGCTGCTTTTAAAAATGTAACGTTTGTTTTTTCACGACTTACTAAATTCTACGATGGCTGGGAAACGTTTTTTAGGGTTTTATGGCGACCAAACAGTACGGGAGAAAGCTATATGAGACATGTTATAATACAAAGTGAATTGACTTTTTTTTGTTAAATAAAAGCATGTCAGTAAACATAACGTGTCTGGCCCTTATTGTGATCGTCATTTCCAGGGTGGCCCTTAGTGAAATTGAGTTTGGACAGCCCTGGGCTAGAGCATCCGGTTGCTTTTCAAAAATAAACACCCTGTGAAGAACCCCGATCGTATATATATCACACCACTACACTTAGTTCAACACTCAAAATTATGAACCGAACGTGAAGTAGTTCATTTTAATCCGTGTGAACTGAACTGTGAGCTAGCGCTTGCACAACACTGGCTTTCGTATCTTGTCTGGAAGTCTCATTTTTTAGACGGAATGTTGTTTTCATTGACGAAAAGAAAGAGTTGTAAAAGATACGTCAGTTGCAACACTATATACCAGCATGTGTGTGTATGTGTGTATGTGTGTGTGTGTCTGCCAGTGAGCTGTTGAAGCAGTTCCTTTCAAAGCTCGGATTCCTGTTCATTAGCACACTGTGCCCCGGCAAAATACCCACAATCCCCCTGGGAGCCTTGTAATCACAGTCCGCTGTTACTTCCTATGATTTAAAGTCCAAAACGCTCTGCCAGTGATAAGAGACCCGAGTCACGTGCCGCTCTCTCCTCGTTTGGCTTCTGTTTTGGTGAAACCGAAGGCTGCAGATTTGAAGCATCAGCAGCACTGCCGGTAGTGGATTTTATTTTTTTTTTATCGTTGCCATGGGTAACATACTGACCCCGCAGCCTGAACGTCTGTGGCGACTCTGCCGCATCCGAATAATCACAGGTCATTCTTCACTGCTAGTTAGTATCGATTGTTCTCAGACAATTATCTGAAAAGTTGGAGGAACAGTTTAAGAGTAGCTGGTCTGCTTGAGCCATTGAAAAGGAACCGTACTGCCCTTTTAACGCAAGACCATTATGTGTACTTTTTCTGTTTCATTCCCGCAATTTGGAAGCGGAGTATGTTTATAATAATATAAACAATTAAGCTTTTCTTTTTTAAGCAGAAAATGATCACAAGTACAGTTTGCATGCTTGAATCCTTAGAGGTACATCTGCATGGGAAGTACATTTAGTGTGATCCTGGGGAGTTTTTTTGAGATTGTTGCGGGCAAAAATCCTTGATTACGCGGCACGTTTTCTTAAAAAATGCGATGGAATATGCACGATATTTATGCAATTTTATGCGATGAAATTGCGGGAACTTGCAAAAACTGCGGTTTGATGAAAAAGTGATTCCCCCAACACCCTGCTTTTCCATCATCAATTTTCACTTCATAATGTTGCCATGGCAACAAGGGGAAAATGCCTGCTCTTGTTAACGCAAAATTTTTCTACTTTCTGCTAAGATATATGTGACTTTTTTGCGGCGTATTTCAAAAAATGTGGCCCCTGCATAAATATGCGGATTTTGGCTGATTATGCATTGAATTATGCGATCGCATAATCACGTTTTTCTGGAGTGACTGATCCAAGTAAACATTGTGGTACTGAGTTTTTATTTTTTATTATTATTATTTTTGGGCTTTTCCGCCTTCAATGGATAGGACAGCTAGGTGAGAAACGGGAGAGAGAGAGAGGGGGAAGACATGTAGGAAATTGTAACAAGTCGGACTCGAACCCCGGACCTCTGCGTCGAGGCATAAGCCTCTCAGTATATGTGCGCCTGCTCTACCCACCAAACCAACCCGGCCACGTGGTGCTGACTTTTTAATCTTTCTCCAGACACGCTCAGCATAAAAAACAAAGTGTGCCATGTTGTAAACTGTCTGCTTAGTTTTTTTTTTTTTCCACAATATGTTTATTGTCATTTTCTTAGAACAACCCAACATTAAAACATACAGTAAAAATATAATTTAAGACTACACATATTCACATTACCCAGACACACACACCCTTGCACCAATCTAAAGTAAAATATAAATAAAATAAAATAAATATTTTCCATCATCATCTACAATTTTCTTTCAGGTAGAGCCCACCTTTCCATCTTCAATTATATTCATATACAGTTCCCAAAGTTTAACAAAGTGTTTCCGCTTGCCCTTAGTAATTAATTTACATACTAAGTAATTTAATGTAAGTTAGTCTTTCCAGACCAATTGTCGAATGCCGCACGCCCACCTTCTGTAATAATCATAGCCTACATGACTTGTTCCTGTATTGTAGGGGTAGTCTATATCCACGACGTTCCACTGCCAGGATTGCTCAGTTACCGCCAGGAATTCTGCCAGATTGCGCTTGTAATGTCCATTACCCTGCGCTTCCTTTGTGCTGGCGTTTTAAACTCCGGTTGGATTTATGAGGGATATGGTTTACTGCTGCTACAACGCGTTCTCATTAACGGGTCCGTGTGATGTTGTACTAAAATGTATGCACACCAAAACGTATGATATCCTACAAAATAAGGCGGGGGGAATGCCGGGCTGGTCACGTGACGCCCATGGGCAGTTGCCTGTTGTTTAAGCCGCTACAGACCTCCGTTGTGTCAGCGGTAGTTGGTGGTTCAGTTACCCAAAAAATAGGTGACTTTGAGCCGGGTACAAAAGCAGTGCGAGCTGCTGGTCCTTTCGGCGGACATTACGGTTAAATTTAGTCTACAAAAAATATGACAGTTTTGCCGGGACAACAGTTACGTTTAGGAGCCAAAACGACCAGTTGAGATTGGGAAAAAGATCGTGGTTTGGATTGAAACGTTCCTAAGGAATGGAGAAAGGCTTTAGTTCTCTCCCGGGAAGTGAACTGCGCTCTCTGGCTTGAAAGTCTTGTATGTTAACGGCCAAACATCCCCCATTTTTTCCTCGATTCATTCATTCGTAATCGCGATTAAAATTGGAGTGATTGCACAGCCCTACTCTCCGACTTGCTTTAGCTTCAGTTTTTTCTCTCTGCTCTGATTGGCTGAGAGACGGAAGATAGCGAACACGTGTCGCATTGGGAGAACATATGGTGTGCGCTCGGGGCTTTAAATTGACACACGGCAACCCTCCAAATGCAATTTGGCTGGTATAATGTTGTAAAGCTACAAGCCAATTGGGCCATTGACAGACGAAGCGAAGCGTCCGTTTTTTAAATTGGCCCGGCATTGGAAACGATCCGACAAGTCACCGTTTACAGATTGGGCTGTTTTCCAGCAAGAAATTTGGGCGGCTTGGTGTGCGGAAAACGAACTTGGAAAACGAACGGAACTGCGAAAAAACAAACCAGAGGAGCTGAAATGAAGTAGTAAAGTAAGATAGGAAAATAAAACGTGGAGATGTGTTTTCAAGAATAAAGTATATGTTAGGATTGTATCTGCAAACCATCCACCCAAACCTATTTCGTATAAGGCCTGGCTACACACTGGACACGTGGCATGAGCTTTCGTGTCAGCTGTGTGGCATGTCGGTTTTTATTTCGGCTTTCATGTTCAGAGCTTGCACACTGCCTGCTTGACAGGCACGTCTCAGGCCGCGGCTCGAGCCGCGCTGAAAACGCGTGCCTGCCAGAAATAGGACTGACGCCTATTTTTCACGCGACATGCAAGCGTGTTGGAAGCGTTTCCAGGCAAAATAGAATAGGAAAAGATGTTTATATGGCATTTTGACACAAATACATTTAATAAATGACATTTTGATGTTTGAAAGTCTCTAGGTTTTGACATACAGTACAGGCCAAAAGTTTGGACACACCTCATTCAAATGCGTTTCCTTTTATTTTCATGACTATTTACATTGTAGATTCTCACTGAAGGAATCAAAACTATGAATGAACACATATGGAATTATGTACTTAACAAAAAAGTGTGAAATAACTGAAAACATGTCTTATATTTTAGATTCTTCAAAGTAGCCACCCTTTGCTTTTTTATTAATAAGGGAAAAAACTTCCACTAATTAACCCTGACAAGGCACACCTGTGAAGTGAAAACCATTTCAGGTGACTACCTCATGAAGCTCATTGAGAGAACACCAAGGGTTTGCAGAGTTATCAATAAAAGCAAAGGGTGGCTACTTTGAAGAATCTAAAATATAAGACATGTTTTCAGTTATTTCACACTTTTTTGTTAAGTACATAATTCCATATGTGTTCATTCATAGTTTTGATGCCTTCAGTGAGAATCTACAATGTTAAATAGTCATGAAAATAAAAAGGAAACGCATTGAATGAGAAGGTGTGTCCAAACTTTTGGCCTGTACTGTAAATGCAGATATATATAAATGTAATTTTAAAAAATAATAATAAATGATTATCGATTTTCAAATATTGCATCTGTCAATACAGAAGGAAATATTCTGTAGCCTATTTTGCCGTCAATACTGCCGACGTTGTCTTTGCTGTAATCAAATCAGTATATATTTATGTTTAACATGAAGTATACTACCGCTTGAGTGCAGTAAATCAATGGGAAACATACATGTGTCCAGTGTGTAGCCGGCATAAAAGTGCAAGGGAGCCCCGGCTCATTAAACGCTGCTGTGGTTAACACCGGGTGGGGGGCTCTTTTCTACCTGATCAACACTCTAATGTGGACAACTTTCCATATATTGAGCTGCACCTGCTTTACTTTACACTCCATATTCTGAAGCCTCTTCATCTCCATCTCCCCTCATAACTGAAGTGCACTTAAGAGGCAGAATCGATAGGAGATCGGAGCCTGCGGGTGAATTTCATGAGAAGGTCATGCCGTCCATATTTAGAGAGGTGAGCTGCTGCGATGCACACGGAGCGCGCAGGCTAGATAGATTTATACATCTACAGGTACACAATGCTCATGCGCTCATGTACGGGCAGACATGCGGCGTGATGGATGCCTCTATCACGGGCCGGTGATGCGATTTCTGTAGGAATGGATACGGCTTCCACGCCGCTTGTCAACGCTGCGGAACATTTCACGGATTTGAATTCTAACATTATCATTTATGGTGCTCGGTTCAAACAGACATCCATTTCACATTCGACATCCGCGTCTCGTACAAATTCAATCACACACAGCTTTCTGTTTTCGCATCAGCAGATACATTTTTTGGGGGGGAAAGTGATGCAGCACACTATTAACTCACTCTTATCTGTCCATGTTGGATATTTGTTACAAACATGTTATCTATATACTATGTATATCTCTTGGGAGCTACTCCCGCAGCAGCTACACCCTGCACAGCCTGTGGTGCAGTGAAGTCGAGCACGGCATATTTGACGGAGATGGCAGTTCAGCTTGCCACCAAAAGCATTCGAAAGTATGGCTTCGCTGCACGCTTGTGGCAGCTGATAAAAAACCTAATGCATAAAAATGCGGAAGGATTATTTCAAATAAAGTACTCTATTGGGAACGGGATCACTTCAAGGGTACTGGTAGTGGTCTCCTAATTCATTGTAATGATACCGAGCCCTAGCTAGTGGGTACTGGTGGCTATCTGAGGGTGACAGGAAACAGAAACACACCCATCTCGTAAAATATGGCCGCCTGGTCAGGTGCCTTTGTTGTTCTTATTGACGCTAAAAGCCTCCTTAAGCGCTATAACTACACACGCTTGGTCGGGACTATTGCCGTCCCTTTAGCGCTATAAGGGTCCTGGGTGAAAGTCCTGTGTTTGACCCATCCACCACCCCAACCAACCTCCTTACGCGGGAATTCGCCTTTACATACTACTCGCTAAATCCTATCTAACTGCTGCTCTCCCCGGTGCGTTACACAAACACGCTGAAAGATGCCTTTTTCGTCGCATCAGACGCTGACAGCCACTGTCCAAACATTCTTATTTTCGTCCTTAGTTCGGAGGGAGAATGGGTTGACGTTGCATACAGACGGATAAAAGAACTGCATTTAAGGAGCCCCTATTTTATACTCCTTTTCAGCGTCATATTTGAACTCTTGGCGTCTACTAGAATAAGTTACATGCTTTGATGTTCAAAAAAAACATATAATGTTTCTCATACTGCCCATTGCTGCAGTGACTCCACTTAAAACAGTCTCTATCTGAGCTCTTGCCCCGCCCTTCCCGGAAAGCCCAGTCTGCTCTGATTGGCCAGCTGGCCCACTCCGTTCTGCGATTGGTCGACCAAATTAAAACAAGCTACTGGACGGGCTTGCGCTTGCTCAGGTAGCACCAATGGGCAGAAGCTATGAAAAAGTGGGCTGGCTTTCTCAATCAGTGACATCACTAATTGACGAATTTCAAAACAGGAATGTGGACGAGATTTTTCAGACAGTTAAGAAAAAAGTACCATCTGTGGGAGAGAGAGCTCCATTTGGAGTGAAATGTGTTTTTTTGTACTTCATACATGTATAACATGAACAAAAAACTGGAAAATCCAATAAAGCATAATAGGGGCTCTTTAAACACAATATGTAATTTGCATATACTGCAGAACTTGACACACAAACTGCTGCACAAACACATTTAGCCGTTAATATGAAAAAGTAACGATGTAACTGTATGAATGCCAGGTTGTAAAAAGGTATTTTGAACGAGTTGAATAAAAATCATAACACAATGACACTAATTTAGAGAGAGCAATAATAATAAAAAGATTCTCTGCAAAGAACATTTATGCAAACGCTCGACTGGTAAAATGACACAAATCACCACGGAGCACAGAGGGCTTCGCGGGCGCCGTTCGCCGCTTCAGCACTACTGAACCCCATCAGTCAACACGCGTCTGCTTCCAACACGAGTCAGCAAACATTACAGCCCCTTCACATTTATATGAATCCCTTTGAATAACTCAACCCCAGTCTTAATACCTACGCGACTCGCTATAACGGAGGCATTAGGTTGTCACAGTGAAAAGATAAATCAACGGCAAACATCACATTTGATCCCTTTTCTTCCCCCGTCTGAGCTCTGAAGATCTTTTGAAAACATCTAAATCTAATGTCATTTTCATGTCAGAACCATCCACCAGCACCTGACACACAGTGGGAAGATTTCGGCTTTGAAGGTTCTGCTCTATCCTCCATAATTTGGGGGGGAATAGAATTTTATAACAACGTCAATTTTCGGAGGCTATCCTGACCGTAAAAAAACTTTTCCACATATCATTTGTACATTCACAAAAAAATACAAGCAAATCAAAAATGCATCACTACAAATCCCGCAAGGACGCTCACTCCGCTTATTGGTCAGATGTGTCTGGGGCAGGAACAAGAAAAGTTAATAATTCAATGTTCCAATTTGTTCAATAAAAGAATGTTGGGAATTGTTTTCCTTTCAGTTGTTTTAAAATTCAACAAGCAATTTGTCGTATTTTAGCAGAATAGTAAAAGCCGAAATGCAGAACTGACTACACTTCAATATCTGTTATATTTATCGTGACTAATAGCATGATATTCAACAACGTTATCGTTTCTAGGCTAACACATTGCTTATTTCGTCATGTCGTACAGTCAGCTAACCCTATTGCAAAGCACACCTGACTACAGCAGCCGTTTAGTTCAGACTTGCGGATTTGTCTTGTTTATCGTGTTTATTGTTCCAGCAGCTTTTCCAATAATTTTCTTTTTTAAAAAGTAATGAGAAAAATGAGGGTAGTACTTGTGGAAGGAGAGCGCTTTCTGCTTGGCTTTTACACAACCTTTCTTCTCGCTTGAATGGTTGACCGAAATCCTGCTTCGTAACCTGCAATTCTTCTCCGTGCCATTTCATTTCCAGATTAATTTTAAACTCCGCTGTCTGTGCAGCTGCGGGGGGAGGGGGTATCCACTCGGAACCATTAACCGCAAATGGAGGCGATTTTCCTTCATCGCGAGCGAGCGGGATATCAATATGGCTCCCTCAATTATCGACGCGATGCAGCATGCAGCCAAGACAGTGACGGAGGACGTTTGACCCAAAGTAAACCCTCCATCCACTGAGCTCTCCACACCTGTGCCTTGTGCAGGGAAGAAGGAGAAATGATGGAGGCTCCATAATCGTTATCTCCCTCCGCCCGTTACTTACTGCAGGTAATAGTGTCCCCAGACAGAAGCTCTTTAGGAGCCGCAGCTGATTGTGGCTTAATAGAGACGGAATGGATGTGGCTGGATTTAAAAGGCGGAAACGGTCCAAGTCAAAGTCGCTCCATGATAGTGTGTTTAATAGCTAAAGGATACAGCTTATAAGCTTTATAGGAATGTCCCCAGTTCACCCACATCGAGTTTGAATATTTTCCCGCAGAGTTTCAGCTGTTTAAAAAGTCTACATGTGGATGAGTCACCGGATACATGGAGTCCCAGTTGCAGAATGTCCATGCATTCTGCAACTGGGACTGCACAATGTATGTTGTGTATTTTTTTATTTTTTTTTTACTTAAGTACAGTACTTAAGTACTAAATGTACTTAGTTACATTCCACCGCTGGTTATCACAGCAGGTCGTTGTAGTGGGTGGCTGCGTCATGCTTATAGACGTTTCCCTCGCTGCATTGCAAGGGAAGAGATCAGGCGTGATGTCAATATAACGTTGTGGCCAGACAGAGAGGAGAGATTGGATGACCCTTGACGTTGATACATTTGCAGCATATTTTCTTGTTTCTTGCACATTCTGTACAGTATTTCCTGATCATTTGGCTGTGGTATATCTTTTTCTTTACAACCTCTCTTTATGTATTTGCAGTTGGCTGGTGTGTACATACAATGAGAAAGTATAGTCCCGACCACGACTGACCTCAATGCTACTCTGCTGCCTAAATATACAATGTTAGCAACCGGATAGTCTATATCCCTGACGTTCCACTTCCGGGATTGATCCGGTGCTGCAGGAAATTCCACCGGATGCATGTATTTTGCATTACCTTCCGCTTTTTTTGTGTTGCCGTTCTAACCTCTGGTGGATTTGTGAGGACTATGGTTAACTGCTCCTCACATCTCTGCAGGGTAAATCCAGAAAGCTAGCTAGACTATCTGTTCAATCTGAGTTTTCTGTTGCACGACTAAAACTACTTTTGAACGTCCAATGTTCCACCAAAACAAGTTCCATCCCGAGGCTATTTTGCAGCAGCACCGTGGCTCAGTCCGGCGCTTAGCCCCGCCCATGAGGATTGTGATTGGTTTAAAGAAATTCCAATAAACCAGAGCATGTTTTCCTCCCAACCCGGAATGCTGTGTGGACTAGCCAGACCTTCCTCTGCTTTGCAGCGTGTGGATGGTCTGGCAAAGCGAGACTAGCAACTGGACAATTTTTACAAGAGTAACTATGACTGAAGATTTGATTTTGACTGTCTTCGTCCAAGCCATGATAAAGGAACCTTTTGTTGATTGATGGATTTATTTACATTTGAAACTGGAGTTCATTCTTGTGACTGAGTAATCACCTTTTGCAGGTCACATCGAGTGATGTGCTGAATGTACCACGCGGTGTGAGGATTGTACTTAGTTTTTTTTTAGAAAATGTGCCAAATCGATTGAGAAAAACAGTAATCACCTTTGTGATATCAAGCGGCGCAACACATCGTGAAAGACACTCAGGGGTGTTGTGTTAGTTGAAAGAAAATATTAGTCGCTTATCAAAGTTTGGGTAAAATGTAGACGTCAATCCGGGTTTAGTCCAGCACACTCTAAAACAAACAGCAGAAGGCTGTACCTAACTAACTGCCAGGTCCCCAGTTTGATTCCAGATGGGGGAAACGTGTTTCCTGACATTTCTTTTCTATTAACAAAGTAACTGAAAAGAAAAACACACCAAAGGAGAAAACAAATGAAGGCCAGCAGCAATGAAACATCTAGGGCTGCAACTAACAATTTGTTTTCATTGTCAATTCATCTGTCGATTGTTTTCTCGATTAATCGATTAGTGGTTTGGATGTGGATCAGTGTTTCCCAAAGCCCAAGATGACATCTTTAAATGTCTTGTTTTGTCCACAACTCAAAGATATTCAGTTCACTGTCACAGAGGAGATAAGGAAGTAGAACATGTTCACATTTATCAAGCTGGTGTCAGAGAATTCTTTACTTTTCTTTTGTAAATGACTGAAACTGTGAATCTACGGTGTCAATACAAGAGCCACAACACAAATAAAAAGAGTCACAACACAAATACAAGAGCCACAAAACAAATACAAGAGCCACAACACAAATAAAAAGAGTCACAACACAAATACAAGAGCCACAACACAAATACAAAAGCCACAACACAAATTCAAAAGCCACAACACAAATACAGGAGCCACAACACAAATACAAAAGCCACAACACAAATACAAGAGCCACAACACAAATACAAAAGCCACAACATAAATACAAAAGCCACAACACAAATACAAGAGTCACAACACAAATACAAGAGCCACAACACAAGTACAAATACAAAAGCCACAACACAAATACACCAGCCAAAACACAAATAGAAAAGCCACAACACAAATACAAGAGCCACAACACAAATAGAAGAGCCACAACACAAGTACAAAAACAAAAGCCACAACACAAATACAAGAGCCACAACACAAACACAAGAGCCACAACACAAGTATAAATACAAAAGCCACAACACAAATACAAAAGCCACAACACAAATACAAAAGCCACAACACACATACAAGAGCCACAACACACATACAAGAGCCACAACACAAATACAAAATCCACAACACAAATACAAAAGCCACAACACAAACACAAGAGCCACAACACAAGTACAAATACAAAAGCTACAACACAAGTACAAATACAAAAGCCACAACACAAATACAAAAGCCACAACACAAATAAAAGAGCCACAACACAAATAAAAGAGCCGCAACACAAATACAAAAGCCACAACACAAATAAAAGAGCCACAACACAAATACAAAAGCACGAAAAGGAGCGACAACTGAAGTGACCATCTACGCAGCTGACACCGCAAATCGTTCAAAATCTCTGCACAAAGTAGGTAATTCTCAAAATAGATGGCGATTCAATTCATAGTTGACAACTAAAGGATTAATCTTTGCAGCTCTAGAAACTTCCAGATGTGCTCATGTCTAAACTATATTCACATAAAACCTGTGAAACATCTGAATGCAATCTAAAACTGCTGTAAGGTTTGCTGATCTCACTACTTTGAGTCTGCACCAAACATGTTTTGGGCATGTTATTATTTTCCCCCAGATCACCAGAAATGTTTTTCTTTCCTTTTTTATCTTGTAATTTGAGGACATAAAATCACACCCTTCAAAAAAAAAAAAAAAAAAAAAAAGGAAGTACACTAGTGCCTAAGAGTCTATTGATCGGAATCGATCGATTCAATTCCCAACAATCCAATATTAATCGATACAAAGTGAAAATATTGGTACATATCGTCCTCTTTAATATGCACCTTTATTTAGAAATTCCCACAATATGTTTATTCTTTTCATTACAGTTTTTTTTCCAATTGCTAACACACTAAAATGACATGCATAGCACAATTATTTAAACTGACACACAGAGAGCTAAACCTCTTCTCAAGTCTCCAAAAGTCCAAACACATTTTCAGCTTGACACACATTTTGCAATTCAAAGTGGCACTTCTTAAATGCACTGAACACGGTTCTCTGCATAAGACACAGCAATCTGACATAAAGTCACACATGTTTGCCATTTCAAAACACTGCCATTCAAAATTACACTACATGAGCTAATTGGCCAATATATATGTGCCACCTGGCTAAACACCTTGATAAGCACTACTTCATAGTAAGCACTATGATGCATCTTTTTTTTATATATTTTTTGCTGCACATTTTTTCTGCAATTTTCTTTTTCAGTTTACTGTTTTTTGTGAGCATATTTTTGTTCAGTCCAATGTGAACATATCTGCTGTGCATATGTTGCACTGACTTGTTTGGTGAAAAATAAAAAAAATAAAAATGTTTCAACGTCATGTGTGTGTATCTGCAAATATTTCTGTGCATGTGAACAATCTGAAGAATTTTCTACAATTTGAACTATTTTAGTATTATGACAAAGCATACTAAAGATGAGAGTGCTTTTCATTAAGCCCAACAGTGTGTAGTTTGTTAGACAAAAATCTGGTAACATGAATGAGGTGTGTAGCCTCGTGAGACCGTCCGGATCTTGCGAGCTCCAGTTTTCCACTCACAGATCAGTCTGGCATCTTGAGGCAGAGAAAATTTGGAGCCGTTAGCCAATCAGCGTTGGTTTTGAGGTGGGTTAGGTGGTGATAGACCGATGGTTTATCCAATCAGCTAACCAGTATTTTCAGACCGCGGTAGCCCTAATTCTGTTAGCCGCTCGCTAATGCTTTTTTTCTCTTGGATCCTTCTTTTGGAATATGGTCCGGGAACCTGAAATGGTGTCTTTTATTCCTAAATTCTCGTTACACAAACGGCAAATCTCCTTTACCGACATGTTGCTTGCATGCTGAGCTAACGAGCTATGCTTTGCCTGCAGCAGCAGGGGCGGGCTTGTGGTTGTATTTTCATACGCTTCGTGGATCTGATTGGTTGATTTGGCCCGTCTATCACCAACATAGGTGATAAACAGATGGTTAATCCAATCAGCTAACCAGTATTTCCGCCCCTTCCCAAAAGTTCTCCAACGGAAAGTTCCCAGATGGATATGCCAAGCAAATGCGAAGCAATCCATCTGGCAGGTTATGAGGTGTGTGCCATGTGGTGCAAAAGTTAGATTTTGATTATGCTATATGTAGTTTTGGTCGCAGTGCTTCATTTTGCAGGATATATGAGGTATTTTGCAGTTTGGGTGTGTGGTTTTGTGAATTGTGTTAAGCATTTTTATAAAACCAGCCTAGTTTGCAAAATTGTGTTTTTGCAATCGGAAAAAACTGTAATAAAGAGTAGTTTGTTGTTAATTAAAATTTCTAGAACAGCTTAGTAATGACATTTTCAAATCAGATTCCATAACAATCCATTAAAGCTGATATATTTCATCAAGAGCTCTGTGGCTTCATGAACAAGCTGCATACAGAAACACCCGATCCTTCATAATCAACCATTCGAGTCCTGCAGGAGCTCCTCTCGACTCGCAGCTCGCCACGATTATTTCACATCAAAATTCAAATCACACGCAAACACTTGCAATCCGCCACAGAGCCGCAAACACACACATAGGAATATTTCCTAATCTCACACACACACACACTCAGTCCGTCACAGAGCCACAAATACACACACACAAGAATATTTCCAAATTACACACACACACACACACACACACACACACACACACACACACACACACACACACACACACACACACACACACACATCGTCAAAGAGCTGCAAACACACACAGGAATATTTCCTACGCACATGCACAAGCACACACACACACACACACACACACACACACACACACACACACACACACACAGCTGAATAAAGCCTTATTGATTCTCTCTTCCTACGCAGGAACACTACTTCAGAGGCTCCTACTATTATCAGACGTAAAAATATTAAAAAGATTGAATGCAGGGAGTGCAGTGCCTGACCGAACGCCCACGATGACGCACGCCGACACACGCTGTGGGGAGGTAGAAGAGGAAGAAGAGATGGAGGGAGATTTAGGATGCAGGAGAGATTCAGCTGAGAGATTTCGAAGGAAGGAAATGAGAGAAAGTGGTGGAAAGGTGGGAGATGAGATGGTTTGGAGGGAAACCGGGGAGATGATTGAGGAGGACAAGGCGCTGAGTAAAGCTAGAAGAGGAGGATAGAGGACGAGAGATCAGGATAAAGGAGCTGAGAAGAAAGCAGTGTTGGGGAGTAACTAGTCACGTGTAACAGCGTTACAGTTGCAGGGGTACAATGTGTCATTCAATTACAGTTACCTATGGAAATGTATATGATTACATTTGGGGTTGTTCCATCTTAATATTTTCTGTAAAAAAAAAGCTAGGCTATACGTTGAGTAATATTCATTTTGTTTGCTTTGCATGTTCTTCGTGGGCACAATGTCTTCTTTAGCCATTTCCAGTCACAGCCGTTTCATAAAGTTTGATAGCTATTCTAATGCCTACGATTGGTTCTCCTGTTTGAATTTTCAGCGCCACACGCCTGACAAAACGCATTCCATTGCTGGAAATATGAAAAAATAAAACATTTTATACCAAAGATCTGAAAGGGGTTCGAACATAACGTTGCAATGCAAAGAATGTTTCCCAGCGGTCAAAATGCTACGCTAGCGTCGATGGCCAACCTCAGAAAACATCTGCAGGTGCGGCAGTTAAATTAATCTTAATTCATGTGATTTCAAAAAGGTAGTTTGACAGTAGTCCGTGTCGAGTACTGCTGTAAGGTTAACACTGCCAAGTTTAAACCTACATTGTGTAACTTTTTAGTTGATTCTTAGCAAAAACCCCTTTGTTCTTTCACAAATATGTACTCATTCATGTGTAATTAGTTCCACCAACTAATCAACGTATTCTCGTAAGCATAGAATCTGACATTCAGAATCATTCAGAATACATACGAGCGACTCGCTCGAATGATGGCAGCCATGTAGCGCCTCCATCTATAAAATACATTAACCAAAGAGGGACATACCTCCACATTTCACCTTCTTACACCTATTGGCACCAAGGACGAATGCAAGGGGGAGATTACTTGCCAGGGAAGCGAAAGGAGAATTAAAGCGACAATGCGACAGGCTAAGCAACAAGACCAAAGTTAATATTGGAGACGCTAGAACAGCTGCATGTAAACGATGGAGAGAGCTAATTTTGGATTCGGCAAGCATAAGAGGAAGGGCTAGAAAGTAATATTCAGTTGGTTGTCATATACAATTTCACTGCTAGATGGGAGAAATTCTTACACAATGTAGCTTTAAACATCTAAAAATGGTTAACAGTTGAAAAAATTCATTAGAAATTCAGAAAATGTATCAAAAAGTCTACAGTGGTGGTTCAACAGAAATGCAAAATCTACGACACGAATGCAAACTCAACAACGGAAATGAGCGACAACAGAAGTGACCGTCTAATTCACGTGTCAAACTCAAGGCCAGTGGGCCAAATCTCTCCCCTTGCAAATTTTGATCCGGCCAGCATATCAATTTACGTTCACAATAGATTTTGGCCCGCCTAGATGGGAGCCAAACCAAAATGACGGGAAACTGTTTTACAGACTGTAGTTGTGCGACACTCAAAGCAGATTTGCCGACTGTGAGGCTCAGAAATTGACATTGAACCAGATTGTTTACATATTCAGGCTGTGAAACAGATTGCAGTAAAAAAAAAAAATGTATCTTTGATTTGCTAAACTCTAATATGGCTAAGGAACTTTTTTGCTGACTTTTTAGGGCTTTACGATGACCAAACATTTTACTGACCAAATTGCTTAATCTTTGCAGCTCTAGAAACTTCCAGATGTTCTCATGTCTAAACTATAGTCACATAAAACCTGTAAAAACATTTAAATGCAAATAAAACAACTGCTGTAAGTAACACTGTAACACTGCCAGGTTTAAACATTTGAAAATGGTTTACAGTTGAAAACATTCCTTAGAAATTTTGAAAAAAATTAATCACAAAGTGATTCAGTGTAATAAGTTACATTGCTTTGATAAAGTAATTGAACTAGTTACACTGCTATTGCATTTCAATAGGGTAGGGCTTTTAGCCTACGTGTGTTTACATTTTGACAAACTGTCTCCATTGAAAGTATGCTGAATTAGCTGTTAGCAGCTCCTGTTTGCAGTGTACCCATTGACACTTTGATGCTGAAAAAAACATGAAGATTCTCCGGCAAGTTCTGCGGCGACTATGATTTTGAAGTAGATTTATGGACGTTTATTCTCGATGGACAATCCCAGCAAACCCCAGAGGAGGAAGTAATGTTTACCAATATTATAAAAGGATAAACATAATCTTTCATAGAGTAAAACAGCAACAAAAAAAAATATCCATGCAGAAACCCACATACCTGTAGTTGTAGAGAAACAAAGCTTTCACAGGGTCTTCCTTGTATGAATGTTGTGTTTATACACAAACAAAGTCACTTAGTAGTGCCATGCTAGCTAGCCAACACGGCCTCCACAGCACACCTCTAGCTTCACAATCTGCCCCAACAAATTCATCTTCAAGGAAAAAAGTAGCACCAACATGTTAAAAGATCATCATATTCACTTCAAACTTGTTAAAAAGTAGCATAGCTGTCACATTGACAGCGAAAACACTAAAGGTAGACCGAGTGAAGAAAATGCCTACCTGCAGACCAGAAGCAAAGCAGGAAGTAAAGCCAGCTGACGTGTATATGTTCATATTGCTTTTAAAAATAAGACAGTACTTCCTCATTAAACACACAATACTTTAATGGGAAAATGTCTAATTTCTACTTCCCACAATGGAAATAATATATCTTATTTAAAGCTTATTACCCAACAGTATTTAAATATAAAAATTGTCACCTGTTCTTTTTTTAAAATAAAGGCAATTAGTACAACTGGAGTCTCCCCTGAAACTGAACTGTGTGTATTGTGTCATTTCATTCTTGCAATTAAGAAACTTGAAGGCAGTTTGTTTGTTAGTGTGTCTCTAGCACAAACACATCACACTGAATGGAAAACCATCCGCAGCCTCACAGGTGTGAAGAAACGGCCTTTAAATTGCCCAGGATGTAGATCACTATGCAGTTAGCCACGATGGCCCTTCCAGGTGGCTACTTCCTGAGACAAGAGTTTGACAGTCCATCCAGGATTTCGCGGCCTTGTTTTGAGATTGTTGCGGCCCAAAATGCATGATTTTGCGGGAGCTTTTGTAGAAAATTGCGATAAAAGTTGCAATGTCTTTTATATGATTGTTGCAATTGAGTTGCGGGAGACGGAGAAAGTTGCAAAAAAAGTTGCAATTTTTTTTTTTTTTTTTTTTATAGTTCTTTAAAAATAAAAAGGAAACTTGTTTTGGGGAGAATAAAATGACTCTAGGCAGATTTTTCTTAGTGACCTTACCAAAAAGGCTCAGGATGCTGCAAATGTTGGTATAATATGAAAACGGCTGGTGGATTTAAGACAAAAAATAATTTATTGATGAATCAAATTTTGACATATGTGTCAGTGGCTTGTTGATCTTTACATTGTTAGTTAATTTCTTATCCTGGGCTGGGACACACATTCATATGGTTTGATAAAGTAGTTATTGGACTTTAACTTATCATTGCACGTACAGTAACGAGCGTAGCTGTCCTCTACTTAGGTCATCCTTTACGTCTCATCTCCAGTTTTTGTTTGTTTGTGTGTGTGTGTCAGTAGCGGGGGGAACTGAGCAGCCCCGCCCGCTGCAGAGAGCCGACAGGAAACATCAGCCGCTTTCAGCAACTTTATAGTGAAAAGACGTTACAGCATACATTGATTTTAAAATGTATACAGGTTGGCAGGATGGTCTGAAATGTTTTGCACGGTCTTTCGCTGTACGTTTTGTTGGTAAATGTGAGATGTTCCAGTCGCACAGGTCTTGTCTTACAAGGGAATGAATTTGGCGAGGTATGTGTGATGTCAACCCGTTCTCACTCCCGCTTGGTCATTGGCTCTCAGAGTCCCATACTGATGTAAAGTCTGGCACGTGGGACTGCTGGGATTGGTTGAGTGCTCTGGTTATTGGTCAAATTTACGTAAAAGTTGCAGTGATTGGTCAATATTGCGAGTTGCGTTAAAGTCGCGATGATTGGCTGAATTCGCGTGAATTGCCGTGATCGCGACATCGGGAAATCCTGGAGGGACTGGTTTGAAATGATTCATGTAAAAACTATGTTTACTTGGAAAACTGTAGGAGGTCCACACTGCGCGCCCCTAATGTCTACAACAGGTGGCGAGTGCAGAGTTTGCACAGCCCATAGAGCCATATGGCTCTCCTCTTTTTTTTGATCCTTCTTCTTATATGTGAAATAAACTGCAATTATCCTTTCAGGAACATATACAAAGGAGAGATTGCAGAAGTTGCAATAACGATCATCATTCCCGATCAGGTAAAGACTTCCTGGCCCAGCAGTATTTGCAACAGAATACAGATTTTCATTTTTCTAATTTTCAACAAACAAAGTCATTACATGCAATTTGAATGTGTAGCTGCAACATTTATGATCTGCATGTAAACAGTGCTCATTGTGAAACGGGCCCATGGGCAGTCCTGCTTCACCTGCTGTTCGCGCAATGCTTTGAGTGGCAGTTAACATAGAAAATTAATAGGGCCGAAATGTGCTTCATGTTCAAGGTCTCAACCCTGAGGCCGATGAATCTCTTATTTGAGTCAAATTTCATCAACTTTGGAGAGCAGGCAGAGCGGTGAACATCTGGGCACTTTCGCCGCTGTAAAAAATACACCGCTGATAAAGGGAATGCATTGAACCGTTTCGCTCTGACGCTTTCGAAGCTGCCTTTGATGACCCGGTAGACCCAGCCCACTGTTCTGCACATTTTCTCTAACCAAACGCAGTATGAAAGCACAGCGGAACCAGCAAGCCAGCCAGCAAGCTAACCAACCGAGGACTTGCTAGCCTCCCAACTTGGCTTGCTACTCCCAAGTACTGTCAAGTGCACAAGTCGGTTTACATTGTAAGTTTATACGGAAACTTAGTCCATTGCCATAGGGTATGGCCGCTCTGACCATTCATCCATCCATTTGATTTCTGTGGTTTTAACTTTGGTTGTTTGGGGCAAAATAAAGAAACTTAAGCAGGCACAAAGAAGCCGGAGAGTCAGGAGAATTTCAAAACTTTGTGTCGGGTAGAGAAACTTTACTGTACTTAAGGAAAGGAACAAGAGAACACTCGCTGACAAAGAAGACTACAATCTATGATTTCAGCATGAGTCATTCTCTATTGTATCGTAAGTGTTTGGTATGTTTGTCCGTCAGCTGCATCAATCTTCTACAGACTCTGCAGGAGAAATACGGGGGAGGAAAGACAGAAAGGGGGGAGACTTCAGGGAGGCAAAAGGGAGGAGGAGGAGGAGGAGGAAGAAAAGAGATAGAGGAGGCCCAGAGGATTCTGGAGGAGAATGAGCGAAGAAGGTGAAAGAGACGGGAAAAATAAAGAATAAGGAGCAAGAGAGTGAAGTACTCACAGAATGAAGATGATGACACCAGGAGCCGATATCAAAAGATTCCCTCTGATGACGGAAGCCAGTTTAATCTCAGCGGGGTCCAGGATAGACGGACGGACGGTTGGATGGATGAATGGATGGATGGATGGATGCAGAGTATACGATCCACAAAGAAGAGAGCTGGCGGATAAAAAAGCTCCGGAGAGAAGAGGATTTTTTAAAAAGAGGAAGTGTTGGCGGGAGCCTCGGGGTACCTGGGACTGAGGAAATGAAGTCTCCGCTCTGTCCTCTCCAGATTTAATCCCTTGCTGTCTCTCTCCTTTTTTAATTTTTATTTTGTTTATCAGTCCCTTTTATCTCACACTTGATATGGAGAGTGCGGAGGCCGCAGGAAAACTTCTAAATAGGACATGCCCACAAATATGGATAGAGTGAAATTGAGGAAAGAGGAAGAAAGAAATGTCCTCCAGATTGATTACATCTGTTTGGCGGAAGAGGGTCCGGCTTTGTTGTTGCTAAACAAGAATGGGCAAAAAGTGTACATTCGAGGTGGAAAATGAGCTTCTTCCTTTCCTCTTGCGTCCGCTGCTTCGACGGGGATCTCGAAGAAGACGGATCTGGTTTGTGGTACGAGATGGCGAAAAACGCAGGGGGGGTGGGGGCTCCGAAACAGACTCAATTACAGACGGGCTGAGATAATGGTGTGTATCGGCGGCACCTGCTGCGTCTCCTCTTCCTCTCCGTGTCTGCTTTTCCACCTGACTGCCAAGATGAAGGCATGTAATCAAATTCTCTTAATTGGCCGTGATCATGGCGTCCGGCCAAGAGTCTCTCTCTCTCTCTCTCTCTCTCTCTCTCTCTCTCTCTCTTTGTACTTCCCTCCCTCGCCCGCCAGCACTGAGCAGGGAATGACGATGAGTCCTGGCCAGTCAAGACTCAGGACTCCTACAGTCTACTCCACGTACGGGCTCGCCGCTAGTTGTTATCTTCGCTGTCGGCTGCCTCCCCAATCTCGCCATATCCTTCTGCTGCCCCCGCCTGCTGCCTCGCCCTCCTATCGATCACCCTGAATGACTCACGGGATCCTTTATTTTTTTTATTTTTTAACTCCTCCTTTGCTCCTTATGGTGCTTTTTTTCGATCCCTCTTCTACCCCTCTTTGTGTTTATCTAATCTCTGCTGATCTTCCTGCGTCTAATCCCCCATCTAGATCTGCTGTTGCTAATTGGTTTCAGGTGTCTCTGGCGGCGGCGGGAAAGAGTGTGGGGGCAAGGGGGGGGGTCGAGGAGTGGAAGATTTCACGCCGCCGTCGCCATTAATTAAAAAGATGATTACTCAGAATACAAAGATTAAAGATGAAAATAGGAAGCGCCAGGGCCGATAATAACCTGGTAGCACTTTATAACTCCTCGCTCAGCTTATCGAGTGTGTGTGTTTTCTTTCGGTTTTATAGGTGTGTGTGTGTGTGTGTGTGTGTGGTTGTGTGTGTGTGTCTGTGTTCACACACACAGCAGCTCTCAGCTTGTTAAAAATGGCCGCGTTCAAAGAAAAAGTTTCTGGGAGGTTTCCGCAGGTCGTTGCGACTACATGGCAGAACAAGCCGCATGTCACCTCCTGTGATCTGACATTTTGCAAAAAAAATCTCGTAGAAAGATTATTATTATTATTTTTATTTTTTTTTATTGTCTTTTTCTTATGTTCAGTTTCCTCAAGTTACATTGCCTCCGGTGCGTCAAGGCTTCAGGTTTGTTCCGGTTATGGTTTTCTTTGCCTCCCTGCACCCAGACAGGATCCAGGAAAAGAAAAAAGTCAGACAAATTCCCACGCTCCTCTGTGGCCCGAAAACCAAGTCCATTAAAAAATACACCCAGAATCCTTTGCTTCTCTCTTCGGTGTCCTCAGTGCAGCAGCTGGCGACCGCTGAGCCTGTGAACAGATGCGGTTGCCATGGAACCTCCGAGGACGATGATTAGGTTGCTGAAGGGTCGGCAGGAGTCTGATGGACGGTTGGGGGGGTCACACCTGTGGCATTCTGAGAAATGATGTACGCCTTACGGAGTAGAATCTGACAAGATCTGCAATGACAAGAAAACAAGTTTTTGTTTGCTTAGTTTCAATCTGATTAACCTAACAGTATGCTTCCGTGAAAACCTTGTAACTACAACTTTGAAGATGGTGATGTTTCAACTTCGAAGGTAAAAGTTATGTTTTCCTTTTTTTGTTACAAACTGTAATTATGAAAACCTTTTGAGAAAACAAAAAAATGTGGGAGATACTTTAGGATTCGTGGACATCATTTGATATGTGATTTTATATGTTTTATACGACGTTATTAGACAACTTTATTTCTCACAGTTAGCTGATATTGTCCCTCATCCGTTATACATATGTGTTTAGAACCTCATCAGTGGCATAGGGTTGGAAGCTATAGTTATTGTTAAACTCTTGATGCCACTGTCAGTAATACACTTTCAACATCATTTTTCACACTTTAATTGTGTGTGTGAGTGTTGAGTTGTTTGTCTTTATTCATCACGAGGCACTCTGAATAAAAGTAAAATGCTTAACAAGAGATTAAAAAGTCATAAATCACAAAGGCAGAAAAAATAAGGGAGTTTTGTGATGCAGATAACTCAGTTATTCAGTCGTGATGAACAGAAAAACGAAGAGGATTATGGAAATCACAACTTCTGCGAGCCAAAAATATCCACACAACAATGAATGAAATTAAGTCGACAATCAGATGCATGACTGGAGATGATAAAAGCATCTAATTGACAAGAGGAAGAACATGGAGGGAAACAAAACCAACCAAAACAACAAGACGCAGAATTTAAAAGGGAGAGGAATTCTCAGGGGGGAGTGGGAGGAGTAACAAGGTTTTTGTCGAAAAAAAGCAACGTGGGCGAGAAAACACATGTTCATGATGCAGACTCGGGAAAATAAGTGCAGAAGAAATGAAGAGTGGGAGGACATTTAGTTTTTAACTGTGATCTGGGTGAGCTATAACACAGACTAATGTGGGTTGTGGATGGAGGTTACGTCTACATTAAAAATCACTCTGCTGATTCAGCGATGTGACGACCCACTAGCTGTGACTCAGTCCAAGTCCATCAACCCAGGATGGCACTAATGTCTCTGTGCCATTTTAAACATACTGTGGAATATAAGCTGTTGTAGAAGATAAACTTAGTTCCTAAAATGCAATTTCTTTGGTTTTCTGTCTGAAGGTAAAGTTGTAATGTAGATATCTAAAAACCTGTTGCTTTTCAAATGAAACATTTTTGTTCATCTTCAAATAACCAAAACCAGCTCACTGAGCTGTGCTTTTATTTCTAATTTAAATAAATAAATGACAAATCCATAAGGCTCTGCTCAATGGGGTCATTTTAATTTTCTCAGCATGTTCCATCTAAAGGCCTTTACACATTAGGGACGAAACAAAAATACAGAATATTCGTTGACAATTTTTCACGTTCAAACCTTTCACACCAAGAAACAAAATGTTCACGTTCCGTGCATTCCACCAAAATCTAAAAGTTGGCAATAACTTTAACTCTTTGGTGGACTCACTAAGAAAAATACAGAACCACCAAAAAAAATAAATAAATAAATAAAAAAAAAAAATATATATATATATATATATATATATATATATATATATATATATATATATATGTATGTATGTATGTATATATATGTATGTATGTATGTATAACACTGTATAGCCACAGTGCACGGAGCTCCCAGCAAAGGTCTATGGAGCTGCACCGGATGACGGGAAACGCGTCACAGAGGTCCGGCGAGATCCGCACAATGACGCGAAACCTACATGCGCTGGCGCCACAGAGGGAAGCCAAACACAAAGATGACACAGAGCTAGTTTGAAATCGACAAAGTATCCCTTTAAGTATAGTACATGCTAAAACAATTATATATTTTTAATAATTACACTCTTAGTGCAATAAATAAAGATCAATTATTTTCCAAATAAAGGCTTGACAGAGGTGCTGGAGCTCAATGTTAAAAAATAGGAAAAGCATTTGCCCATACAATTACTGCAATAGTCATTTATTCAAGTTTCTGGTGTGAAACAGGCCACCTTTCATGCATGCGTATCTTGCACATAGACCTTCTACTTCATGGGTTTTAGAGAAAGAGTCCTAATTCAATCTCTGTGGTGTAGCAACTTAAAACCATCTGATGTCTTTCTTATATCTCAGCTTTAAGGACAGATGGCATCAAATAGCATTGAATAAATTAAATGAATGCTCTCAGTACAGTAACTGCACACAAATCATGAATAAAACTTAATATTTTATGTATACAAGAGAATAAGTGAGAGCCTGTGTTGAGAGAGAGACAAGGAGAGAAACTACAGTACTAAAAATAACGGTACAATTTCCGCAAATGCTTCGAAAAACATTCAGTCGTCACACTGGTTGAAATGATTGTGATTACAGGGATTTAATACCAGAGCACAATCTCGGCTCTGAAGTGTAACCTGCACTAGATTTATCATTAATAAACTGTTCAACAAAAAGGAACCGAATGATTATGTCTACTGCTACAAACATTAAATAATGTATTACAGTGATCTGACTCACACAGGCAGCTCAGTGCAGAAAAGAAAATGTGCTGTTTTATTGCTGCAGAGTAACTTATTGCATAATATCACTTGTAGGGTGTGCTGTGCTGTACTGTAGTTTATGACAGCTACAGGAAATAACTGGAAATGTCAAGCTGAGTGTTGTTTTTCAGGACAGAGCCTGCAGACACACTTCCATTTTTAAATGAAAGAACATTCCTCAAACTTTTCTATTTTGTTTGTAACTGGAATTGAATGTAGTGGGGCTAAGAAGCTCTGCAGATATAATGTGACATTGAACCACTCAACCAAAGACGTGTAATGATGATTTTATAGTGACGGTGTTC
The DNA here is from genome assembly GCF_004354835.1 of Perca flavescens. Taxonomy (NCBI): domain Eukaryota; kingdom Metazoa; phylum Chordata; class Actinopteri; order Perciformes; family Percidae; genus Perca; species Perca flavescens. Next base: position 5,217,691 of record NC_041344.1, on the reverse strand, counting down.
ATGTTTGTGTTCGAAAACACTTGTACTTGCATATAGAGCCACAAACGGATCAGGCCTAGCTTACATCCAGGACATGGTCACACCCTATACCCCAGCGGCGCCCACTCCGCTCTGCATCAGCCAACCTGCTTGCTGCCCCCTCACAGCGAGGGACAACTAATCACTCAACGCAAATCCCGTCTGTTTGCTGTCCTGGCTCCTACATGGTGGAATGAGCTCCCCATTGACATCAGGATGGCTGAAAGTCTACACATCCTCCACCGAAGGCTAAAAGCACATTCCAACTCCACCGTGGTTAATAAAAAAAAAAACGTACAGTTGCACTTTCATTTGGCTCTTTGTAGTCTGGTTTATTTAAAACTAATGTACTTGCACTTCCTTCTTGTCGTCTGAAGTTTGTACCTTCAAGGTTGAAAGCACTTAATTGAAAGTCCAAAGTTTAGACATTATGGATAATAAATAAAATCCTTAAGAAGAAAAGGAAGGTGATTTTCACTTCCCGAGCCACACCGTTGAGCTCTATTAGCATTCTTCATCTGAGAACCATGGATGTCTGTACAGAATTGTAAGAGTGTGGATCAAAGTGGTGGAACGCCAGCTTCAAGTCAAAAGGATTTTTTATTTGTTTTCTCCAGTTTTAAAGCTGCAGCTGCTGCTGCATTATGTTTATGTGATATAACATGCCGGCTGCCAAACGTAACAAGCAGCGCTCTGCAGTGTTTCAGCCCAAGGTCATCCATCAACAACGTCTAGGGTACTGTAACACTTTACACAAAGACTGTCCCGGTTACATAATGGCATCAGAACCCAGCAGGCTCTGCAGCGCCACCATGAAGTACAGCTCCTGTTTGGTTCGACATGAAGAGAGCTGCAGACAGCAAGCAACTTTTAACAAACTTCACATTTAATGACATTGTGGGGACTGGCACTTGTAAATTGCATCTGAGGACAAAAATGTCCCCACAATACCCTATGTCCTCAAAAGTCACAAAAACTGGTTTTGTGTGTGTGTGTGTGTGTGTGTGTGTGTGTGTGTGTGTGTCTCTGTCAAGACATTTCAGTTAGAGATGTTCCGATACCGATACCAGTATCGGTATCGGCTCCGATACTGCCTAAAATGCTGGTATCGGGAAGTACTGGAGTTTATGCACCGATCCGATACCACGTAATAAAGCCCTAAAGAAAATCTATGTTAAAGTAGATTATTTATGTTCTTTTTCCGTTATAACTGACTGTGAAACTGGACAATACAAGAAAGTTCTGTGGCGTTCATTGTTTGTGTTTGTTCATGTTTCACAAAGATAGAAATAATATCACATCCATACAGGGATAGTAGTATACAGTTAGTAAACATAATAAAACATATGACACACTGGTATCGGATCGGTACTCAGTATCGGGCGATACACAAGTTCAGGTATCGGAATCGGTATCGGGAAGCAAAAAATGGTATCGGGCCATCTCTAATTTCAGTTAACACTGGCAGATATTCGGCCTGCTTCTAAGATTAATTAGGGGCGACCAATTTGGGGTTAAAGGGATAATTGAGATCTTTTAAAGTGTGGTTGTATGAGCTACTTCTCCATAGTCAGTGTGTTCGCTACAGTAGATGATGGTCGGCACGCCCCCAGTTTGGAGAGGCAGGCAGGAGTACCGACACAGCAGCTAAACATATTTTAGACACGTAAAAACATCTATATCAGTTTAAGTGGACACTACAGTATATTTAGAGTATTTTCACGACAAAATCCAAACTATCCTTTTACTGTGTACAGTGTGTAGCCAGCAATAAGGAACTAATACAGGTAGGTCATCTTCAACAGGACAACAAGGGAGGCACAAGCTGGGTTACAACCACGCTCTGCTATTCCAGTGTTTTTGTCGTCTTTTTTTCTTGTTTTGCTCGTTTTGTGCACTAATTGAGCCAATTAGAATTTACATTTCTTAACAATTTGTTTGTATATCTGTTCAATCAATTTCAATCAATCTATCAAGCTTCTAATCCCCTTTGCGTCTCAGCAACTGGAGTCCCTCTGCAGGGCTTTAGAATGATCACTTTTAAAGCCACTGCTGCTGACCTGTGCTGTGTGCAGATTAATTCATGGGGTGAATAACTACTGCATTTGCAGGATTGTGTGGTCTGACTCTTCAGGGCTACTTGAGCCAGAGGGGCTCAAATAGCTTTTAAGAGTCTACTTTATTCTTAGAGAGTCACAGGTTTGCAGGGTGACTGACTCCGAGAGCTGAAGCACTTTGGTCTAAATGTTCGTTTTATTTAAAACACTCATCTGTAGGAGTGTTGTGACACATTATAAGAGTGGCAGCAGTGAAAGGTGGATCATACATTTTCTAACATATTCTTAAAATGTCACAGTTATACAGTTTTAAAAGCACGTTGGTCTAAATGTTATTGTATTTAAAGCACAGGCGTGTGGGAGTGTTGTGACATACAGAATGCATTAAACTATATGATAAGTGAACGCTGCGCTTCTCAGTTTATTGCATGCAGTCCCTGCAGTTAGAAAATGTCACATGCTGCGTTTAGGTATTTGTTGAGTACATCATTTTATATTTTCTGTGCTGTAACTTTTAACTTCTGTGTGTGAGTTTTTAATTCTCCTGGCAGTCATTGCTTAAAGGTGCAACGTTTAAGATATGGCCAGAGTTTTAGTTTAGAACAAAAACAATTTACTTACATTGTCAACAGTGTGAAGAAGTTACAGTTATGATGTTATGTCAACAAATGTATTGTGTTGCAGCGATATCTACTGAAATGAGCATGCTTACCAGCTAGCTTCTGTCTTGTAATACCAGTGGTGTAGTCTAGTTTTTTGTAGTGAATATAATGTGATTTTCCCCCCAAAGCTTCATACCCGCTCGTCCCAGAGCGACACCCCATACGTTTTTTTGTACCGTTACCATGTACAGTAAAACATCAGCCTCATCTGGCTCATTTTCTGTAGTTTCTGTGACGTTAACGTCTGCTTCAGTGTCCCTCGAGGCGGCAGTAGCTTCAGGGGCAGGCTTACGAAAACACTGAAGCAGTTTAGTTTGAATTCCATTTTCATTCTCCTTTAGTGATTAACATTATACCTGCATATCACGTAGACTACACCACTGTGTAATACCCCTTGGGCCTCGAGATGCGGTAGTGATACACTGTAGCGTCCAGTCTGCCAACATGAGAGAATTAAGAAGTAGAGTTGCCCCGGCTCACAGAATCAGCTACACCATTAGCAGTACAACAGTTAGCAGCTTTACACCTAAAACAAAAATGCCCTACACTAAGAATTGTGTTTAAGAGACTGTTGCAATGGATTGGCCCCCGGAGAACCCTGGCAGAGATTACTCGTTCAGCGGAGGTGCATCCTTGATGCGTTAATTTATTTTTGTCTTGTGATTTTCCTTTGTTTGTCGTGATTATGCGATCGCATAATTTAATGCATAATCAGCATATTTATGCGGGGCTTGCATGATTTCATAATCCCCTCATTTTCGGTGCAAAAAAGTCACATATATCTCTAGTTGCGTTTCCTTCACACAAGAGCAGCCATTTTCCCCTGTTGCCATGGGAACGTTATGAAGTGACGTAATTACGTGACGTGAACATCATCGAAAAAGCAGGGTGTTGGGGGAATCACTTTTTTTTTCACTTTTTCATCAAACCGCAGTTTTTGCAAGTTCCCGCAATTTCATCGCATAAAATTGCATAAATATCCCGCATATTCCATCACATTCTTTAAGAAAACCTGCCGCGTAATCAAGCATTTTTGCCCACAACAATCACAAAAACTTATTGTTATTGTTTGTTTGCTGTAGTCTCTTGAAAATGCCTTTTTGATTATGAATAAAAAAAAAAAAATATCAAACTCCATCCTAAAAGAGATTACTCCTTCCGCAGATGCCGCGGTATCACACGGATTCGGCAGATAGACGACGCATCCTGTTAGCTCCACAGCTATAAATCTGGGATGTTTTCTTGCAACCAGGTCTCCATTATAGTTGAAGTTGAATAGCTATCTGTGCAGTGGTTGGTAAGCCGCAGTCTCCTGTTGCCCAGCTTGTTGACGAGAGAGCGGACAAAGATGCTGCAAGGTTTACGTGGGAACACGCTTAGCCTAGCCTGGATCCCGGCTCGCATCGCCGCCTGAGCCTCCTCTCTGCCGGCTGCTGGTCATTGAGACTACACACTGCACCCTTTCTTTACACGGACGATGCCAGAATAATGGTTTTTAATGTGGTAATAAACATGGAAATTAAGTAATTAGGCTAATACCATAACTTTTGGTTTGTTGTCTTTCCATCCATTTTTAATACCTGCTAATCAATCCTTTATACCTTCCCTACATGGAAATGTTTTTTTTGTCTGAATTACAAATATATTTACAAGACAGAATGAGTTCGAGCAAATTGACATTGGCAAAACATTAAGCTAATGTTAAACTTTTCTGTTCTGTCCGTCCCTCTCTGCTCGGATCATCTGAGACATTTACAATCTCTGACTAAAAAATTCACTATGCAATTTAATGTCCTGACCAAATGACATCCCCTGTGAGTGCCATTAGTTACAGTTAGTGAGCCAGAGTCACATTTAGTTTTATTCTAATTGTGTCCCTCTTTGTAGAGCTCACACAGACATTTTAGGATCTGCTATCCAGGGAACAGCTTCGTACTCCAAACTGTTCGAGCTCTTCCTCTATATTGCGGGATCATGCTACTCGAAGCAACACAAGATTCAACATTTCTCGGCACTATCTGGAACAATGTATTCTTACATACTGTGATATACCGTGACTTCAGGATGTGCCAACTGTGTTTAAAAATTATATTCTTCCATTCAAGAAAACTACAGACTCTATGTACATCTTTAGTTCTTGTGTGATTTCATCCCTCTAGTTTCACTGAGAGGTGACAGCCTCCAATTAAAAAAACATCATTTTATTGCCCTCTGCGCCCCGCCTATCATCGCTCACAGGGTGTGACCATGTCCTGGATGTAAAAAAGGCTGCCCGCATTACGCTTTAATTATGACATAAAAGTGCAAGGCCTGACATCCTTCTCTCCACCCGACATAAACTATGACGGCTCATTCTCGCCCGTCAACAGCAGCTGTATCCGAATGGCTTTTCAAACGGCAGTGATTGAGTTTCTAACTGATGTCATCTGGCGTAAGACGTGATGAATGCTCGCTCCCTGTACAAGCCGAGCAAAGGACAGACAAAGAGGTGAGAGGTGATATATGGCTGTTGGCATCATGTAGGTTAATAAACTGAAGTCACGCAGAGACAAAAGGGGATACAGGACAGAGATCCCAGCTCCTGATATCATCTGGGGGAGAATTTACAGCTCCATCGGTTCACACATTTCATTTCAAATCTGTTTTCTCCGTTTTATCACCTCCTTGTTCCGTTTACCTTGCTCTGCGTTACAGGATCCTCTCTCGAGGACGCACTCGTTATCATTCTCCACGTCTCTTCCCCTCCCTCTCTCAGTCCCTCTCTATTTGTCTCTTTCTCTCTGACTTTGTGTCTCCTTTGCTCAGGTCATAAGAGCATCTTCATACGAGAGAAAACAAAAGCGCCCGCTGTGATATCAATGTTTGTCTAAGGTAAACACACCACCGCTGTTCTTTTTCCAGCTCTTTTTCCCTAACTGCTGCCTGCCTGCTTTGAGTACTACGTTCCGTAGCTCTTTTGCTCCATGTGTACAAATCACTCAATCTCTTCCCATGATATCACACCCACATCCTTCATCAATATTCTCCAAAGGATCACATAGGTTACAAAAAGGTGCGAGTGTTTTGATGGGCGTCACGCGGCGTCAGTGTATTTTCTTAAAAGTGCGTGCAAAGGAAAGTACTGACACCAAAGAGGTGGACAAACAATCCGAGGGCAATTGACTGGAAACTATGGAGAAACATGACGGAACACACTGCATTGTTTAGTCGTCGTCTCTGGTCTTAGCACGAAGTGGACATCATTCAGTCATTAGATTTTCTGTAAGAGAGTTACACGATACAGAAGAGAATTGATCAATTTAGTCGTTTACCTTGATCCACATGAAAGTGAATAATCGATCATCTCCTATCTGAGCTCGTCACTACTCCACTGCTGAGGTGAAAGAACCAAACATACCACCGCTGTTTCTGTTACAGATTCCTGTCGGTCGTGTGTGTGTGTGTGTGTGTGTGTGTGTGTGTGTGTGTGTGTGTGTGCGTGCGTGTGCGTGTGTGTGTGTAGGATGCAGCAAACATTCCCCGTTGCAGCAATATAAAACACACTGAACATTTTCTTTTTTGCACTGCCTGCAGTCTGACACTGAATAAACACATTAAATATTACAACTGTGCACCTACAGATGTGTAGGTGTACACACACACACACACACACACACACACACAGACACACTTATGCAACCAAACAGCCTGTGTAGGCAATAATACCCACATATGATCATTGCCAAACATAGTACAAATGCACCAAACGTAAACACGCTTTCTTATGTCGAAGCGGGAATTAAACTCACGCACACCCGCGGCCTCTCGTCGCCGCTGACACTCGTGCAAAACATACGGCGACTCCCATCGACCGGCGTTGTCGCCAGCAGTGAAAACAGCAGGCTACCGCCGGAATAAAGTGCGCATGCATTAAAACCTGCAAACACCGGCTCCAGCCACAGTCTGATTATCTTTCCACGCACCGCGCTCTCACACCTGATCGCTCCGATCCTCGTTATTATCACGACCCCGTCTCATCACTGGAACACGGAAAGGACACGCGGCTCTGCACCGGACGCACCGCAGAAATGCCGTCAGAATTACACTCGAAAAAGCTATCAAAGGTCGGAACGATGGTGGTTTCAAGTCTTGGCTGAACATACTCGTCATTGAGTGGTGTCTAAATTCTGAGTGTGAGCAGATAACGAGTTCATTTTTCCACCGCCATCCCCGAGAAGCCATTCAGCTCAGTGTGTCAGCTCTGCAAAGTAAGTACGCCTGCTGTCTGAAAACTGAATCAGCCCGCTCCACAATGTGGTTGAGAAGCTGTTTGTAAAAGAAAGCCGTCGGCAGCACTTAAGTACACATAATACACATAATCACAGCAAAGAACGTCCTCGGGAGGCCCACTCCAGCTTTTTTAACAGCACTTAAAGACGTGTGGCGGATACACACTCATCTATGCAAAGAAGGAGTAGTAGGGAAAATAAACTCTGGCTGTTGTTACTGAAACTTCATTGCCGCAACACGTCCATTTGATTCAGTTTATTTAACAATTCTTTTTAGCAAAATCACTTACGCAAAAGCAGTTTTTATAATATATAAGTGTCAATATGTCAATCGACACGGGTAGACCCACAGTTTGGCTTTGGAAAATTTGTAGCTTGCTCCTTAGCATAGGCTGGCAGCTGATGTCAGCTTAGGTTTACAGCCATTTCAGTGGATCATAATGGGGGCCTAGTTTAGGACAAAAAAAATAGAGAGAAAAGAAAATCCAACTGTCCTTTAAAAGTTCTCAGATTTCTCCTGCAGCATACTTCACTTCTCTAATAATAACTTTATAATAATACTAATAATAACTTGTATATTATATAGCGCCTTTCATGAAACCCAAGGACACTTTACAGAATTACAGTGGCAGAGCTAAGGGAGGTTGTAGGCTGTGGTGAACAGGTGGTGTTTCAGGAGTATTTTTTGTTTAAATGTCCACGGATATAGCATTTCGGATATCTGGTGTTCCAGAGGGATTGATCTATACAGTAATGGGGGGGAGGGGGATATGTCATGTAGTCAATAGTCATGGATCCATTCCCCTTTTAAAAATGAATAAATTGCCTACTTGTTACGCCCCTTGTTTAGCCAACCCATTCTCACTCCCAACCCGTAAAATATGGACGCTTAGTCAGTGTCTCTCAGCGTCTGATTTGACGCAATAATAGCTAACCCGTGTGGAACGCATCGGGCAGAGCAGCAGCTACACGGCACGTGAAGTTGTCGCAGTATGAAGAGCGACAACGGTAGCGAGTAGTACGAAAGTCCAAAATTCCGTGTAGGGAGGTTGGTCGGGCTGGTGCATGGGTCAAACAACACAGGACTATTTCCCGGAGACCGGGGTTCGTGTCCCGTTCTTGTCCCGCGTGTCACCAAAACGTTTATTTTATGACCCCACCCAAAATCTTTTCCTAAACCCAACTGTTCCATTTTTCTTTCCTAAACCCAACTGTCCCGTTCTTCTTTTGCTAAACCCAACCGTCCCGTTCTTCTTTTCCTAGTCCCGTTCTTCTTTTCCTAAACCCAACTGTCTCGTTCTTCTTTTCCTAAACCCAACTGTCCCGTTCTTCTTTTGCTAAACCCAACTGTCCCGTTCTTCTTTTCCTAAACCCAACTGTCCCGTTCTTCTTTTCCTAAACCCAACTGTCTCGTTCTTCTTTTCCTAAACCCAACTGTCCCGTTCTTCTTTTCCTAAACCCAACTGTCTCGTTCTTCTTTTCCTAAACCCAACTGTCCCGTTCTTCTTTTCCTAAACCCAACTGTCTCGTTCTTCTTTTCCTAAACCCAACTGTCCCGTTCTTCTTTTCCTAAACCCAACTGTCCCGTTCTTCTTTTCCTAAACCCAACTGTCCTGTTCTTCTTTTCCTAAACCCAACTGTCCCATTCTTCTTTTCCTAAACCCAACTGTCCCATTCTTCTTTTCCTAAACCCAACTGTCCTGTTCTTTTCCTAAACCCAACTGTCACGTTCTTCTTTTCCTAAACCCAACTGTCCTGTTCTTCTTTTCCTAAACCCAACTGTCCCATTCTTCTTTTCCTAAACCCAACTGTCCCATTCTTCTTTTCCTAAACCCAACTGTCCTGTTCTTTTCCTAAACCCAACTGTCCCGTTCTTCTTTTGCTAAACCCAACCGTCCCGTTCTTCTTTTCCTAGTCCCGTTCTTCTTTTCCTAAACCCAACTGTCTCGTTCTTCTTTTCCTAAACCCAACTGTCCCGTTCTTCTTTTGCTAAACCCAACTGTCCCGTTCTTCTTTTCCTAAACCCAACTGTCCCGTTCTTCTTTTCCTAAACCCAACTGTCTCGTTCTTCTTTTCCTAAACCCAACTGTCCCGTTCTTCTTTTCCTAAACCCAACTGTCTCGTTCTTCTTTTCCTAAACCCAACTGTCCCGTTCTTCTTTTCCTAAACCCAACTGTCTCGTTCTTCTTTTCCTAAACCCAACTGTCCCGTTCTTCTTTTCCTAAACCCAACTGTCCCGTTCTTCTTTTCCTAAACCCAACTGTCCTGTTCTTCTTTTCCTAAACCCAACTGTCCCATTCTTCTTTTCCTAAACCCAACTGTCCCATTCTTCTTTTCCTAAACCCAACTGTCCTGTTCTTTTCCTAAACCCAACTGTCACGTTCTTCTTTTCCTAAACCCAACTGTCCCGTTCTTGTCCCCCATGTCACGTAAACGTACCTTTTATAAGCCCACCCACGACCTTTTCCTTAACCTAACCGCGTCAAAAGGGACGCCAATAGCCCGACCCAGCGCGTTTAGATACGACAACGCCAAAATGCACCTGACCAAGCGTCTGTATTTTACACGATGGGAGTGAGAATGTGTTGGTTTAGGAGGGTAGAAGCGCACAATGAAAGTTAAAAGTGCAAATATCGGTTAAATGAACCCGAAAACAAGAGAACTCCGAAAATGGCAGCTCTCCTCCACAACTTCAGTGCGTGGATAATTCTATTTACAAAATGTACACTGATACGTCCAGCTAACCGACAAGCTATGGCACTCGGCCGAACAAGATGTCACAGATCTAACACACAAAGCAGCTACAGAAGGTCCGGAGGCCGAGGACAGAACCAGACATTTCAAAGGGCCGGACGTTGGGAACGGTCCAGGAAAACAGACACAGGTGAGAGAATATTGCCAGGGTGGTAACGGTAATCGGTTTTATAACATATCATAACGACGTTTGCTTAAGTGTAAGTGTCAGTCAGCCTCTGGCGAATCCTTCTTCACTGGCATCTAAATAAAAACAAATGTCAACACTAATAGAATCAAATTAGCTCGTTTGTATCTTAACTTGTTAAACAGTCGCTTTAAGTACGCAACACTACAAAAGAACAAAAGTTAGGCTATTTATCTGGTGTAGTCCATATCGATGAAGTTCCGGAGGGTTTCCGCAGGATGTCCCTCATTTTCAGCCCGATGTCCGTGACGTTCCACTTTCTTTGTGTTGGCGTTCTAAACTCCGGTGGATTTGTGAGGACTATGGTGAATGCTGTGTGGACTAGCCAGACCCTCCTTTGCAGCGCTGTGGAGGAAGGTAATGCGAAAATATGCCTGGTGTGACTACAACAAATGAAGGGCTTTCCATCTGATTTGAGCCAAGAACCGTTTGCTTTGGAAGTTTGACGACATTCAATTAGGGCTGCACGATATGAGGAGAATATATCACATTGCAGTTATTTTGACCGACGCTGCAATGGCGATATGATTCACGATATTTTTGTATCGTTCTCACTTTCATAGAAAAATATTAAAATAAAAAAAATAAAAAGGTAAATGATTTAAAGTGTGATTTTTGCAAGGATCTGTACCAAACAAAGATTTTTTTCATTAGTCTGTAAGATAGGATTTGTAGCCCGGGACGTCTCTGCAGCACCATACTACTCGATTCCCAATGGTTTGACACATATGCCTTTATAGGGGCGCTATGCAGTTTTGGCCATTTCTTTGCTGTTTCTTCGCTTTTTGCTGGCAGGTTCCTCTATAGAGCTCCCCCTACAGCTTCGGAATAGACATTTGGCAGCTCCTATGTTTACTTGTGTCTGACTCCTCACTCGGTCAGTCTGCCGTTTCCTCTTTCTCTCTTCCTCTGACAATGCTTTCCTAGCTTTCTGCTTCTTTTTTGCCGGCTCAGCCATGACGATAGCGAGAAAAACTCCTTTGCTACCTTGTTAGCCGGTTCCTGGATGGGGGCGTGTATGTCTGCAGTGGCGGGAAGCAATTCGTAATATCGCGAGACCTACTATCACGCGATAATTCCTGACGCTGAAGCCGGCAGCTGGTCGCGAGATGACCACCATTCAACCCGAAAAAAGTCATATAACCATTCCACTGACTCCAAAGCGGTTCAGTTAAGGTAAATTAACAAACTTTAACAAATAGTGCGCCCCACACTGCGATTTGAACATTGCACCAGTCCATATTGCGACGTTAGAAAATTGTGATTAATTGCGCAGCCCTACATTGAGCGTATTAATCTACACATTCGCAAAAAAAAGCTGACTGATACTGTAACATTTTCTGTCTCACTCTGCATTTTGGCATTTTAAGCCTCTACCCGTTCCCTGATGTTGAACACATCAAAAATCTGTCAAGTTTCAGTGGGTATACCGTACAGCAGGCCAGAGGTTGAACACTGAGATTAGGCCTTCAGTCTTCAGTGGTTTGATTCTGCAACACACAGCTCATTCATTCTGGACTCTACGAAGGTAAAAGGGAGGCTGATAAAATAAAAAATAAAAAAAGAACCGTTAACAATCAAGCTGCTGCTGCTTCCAACTCAACCAAACAATTAATAAACATTTCGGCTGCAAATTGGACCACATGGGACGTTTTAGGATGTGAGCACTTTTCAACTGATGAATAATTTATCATGTGAATGAATCAACTTCCCGCCTGGTTTCTGTGTCTGTCTGTGTGTGTGTGTGTGTGTGTGTGTGTGTGTGTGTGTGTGTGTGTGTGTGTGTGTGTGACAGCAGCGGTCAGGTTCACGGTGTAAGCTGACGCTCAGCTGTTAACACCAAGCTAACTGTAGCATGACTGGCGTTTATGAGGCCGATGCAAACAGGCTGCCGGGGGTTGAAGTAGTTGAAGTGGAGGACGGTGGGTGTGTTTTGATGTCGATATGGGGGTGTGTGTCGGAGGCGCTGATGAGGCAGCGGCGTGATGGATGAAGAGAGTGATGGACAGATTATTGGGGGTTCGAACCCCCAGACTTCTGATTTCATGTTGAGCCTCTTCAGGTCCCAGGTTACAACGCACAAACGTATGGATCCATGACTGTGTGTCTGTGTGTGTGTGTGTGTGTGTGTGTGTGTGTGTGTGTGTGTGTGTGTGTGTGTGTGTGCATTTCCTTTGCGTGGCCGCTTGGCTGATGGTGCAAATGAGTGATGGTTGCCGGAAAGAAGGGTCGAAAGGAGGAAACCAGAAGATGGGAAACGTGAAGAGAGGAAAAAAAAGAAGAAGAGAAGCGAATGGGGGGGAAGGTGAGTGATGGAAAAAGATGTCTGAAAAAAATGTCTGATGGATGGTAAGATGATGGTTGGTGTGTGTGTGTGTGTGTGTGTGTGTGTGTGGGGGGGAGTCTGACTGATGGAGGAAAACGAACGAATGAGAAGCACGGGCACAGAAGAGGAGATGAAGAAGCGATAACATGAGGTGAAAGGAGAAGAAACAACAGAGAAATAAAAAAGAGGGTAAAAAAGCAGCAGAGCGGAGCAGGAAAAGATCAACACCCCCCCCACCTTCTTCTCTGTATTCCACATACACACTCAATCACACGCACGCGCACAGACACTATCACACACACTATCACACACACTCACCCATATGCTTCTGCTCTCCGTGGGCGAGCCGGCGAGCAGAGTGGGCAGAGTTACGGCAGAGCCGGCTGAAGGCTGGAGAAGAGAGAGAGAGAGAGAGAGAGAGAGAGAGAGAGAGCAGTAGCGGTAGTCCCTCGACCAAGCGGCGAGTGAGTGAGCGAGCGAGAGAGCAAGACGTTTGCACCGGAGGAGAAAGGAGAGAGAGAGAGATAGAGAGAGAGAGAAAGAGAGACAGAGAGGAGGAAAAAAAAAGGAGGTGCAAACAGACACAAAAAAAACCCAAAACACCAGCAAGCAACTCCTCGTGACCAAAAATCCCAGGTTTACTCCAAATCCACCTGAGAGATGGATCTTCAGCTGTTGGTTAAACACACACACGCACACGCACACGCACACACACACGCACACACACTCCCTCGCCGCGCGCTGTCGCAATGACACCGTCGGCTGTGAGGCTCCTCGGGCCGCCGGCGCAAGAGGAGAAACGGACACACGGACCTTCAAAACCTCCTTCTCTCTTTCCTCGTTTCTGCTTTTTCTTTCCTCTTTTTTATTATTATTATTTTTTTTTTTACCTCTTGCTGCTGCTGCTGCTGCTGTTTGTCCTCTATTTATCCAACCGGCCGGTGACACAAAAGGAGAAAGAGAGACTAAGATGAAGGAGAAGAAATGCTTCCCGTTTTGTTATCCTCCTCTATGCCCGGGAAGCCTCTCCTCTCTCGGCGTCCTTCAGTGGCGGACTGGGCTGCCGCTCCACAGCGCAGAGAGGCTGGACTGCATTTGTCTCTCTCTCTCTCTCTCTCTCTCTCTCTCTCTCTCTCTCTCTCCCCCCCCCCCCCTCCCTCCCCCCTCCTGCCTCTCCTCCTCTCCTCCTGCTGAATGTATCTCCTCCATGCCTCTTGAGCTCCCTCCTTCAAATCAATCCCTCCTACTTCTCTCTGTCCTTCTCCAAAGCATGTTTTCCATCCACCTGTTTTTTATTTATTTTTTACTTATTTTTTGATGCACAATTTAAATGTATGCTCAAACCAGGAGTTACTGCCTGCGGCACTGCACCGCACATGTCATCCACATGCCAGGAGAAGCAGTCGGGGTGCAGAACCTCATCGGGAATGAGAATGCGATCACATTTCTGCTTTTTTTTTTCAGAGACTTGACACTCTGGTGTCCATGGTTCTGGGAGAAAGAGTCTTACTCAGACAGCTGGTATATTACCATTTTATATTCATCTTTAAAAGATATTTTTTTAACAACGTGTAAATATCCAGTTTGCACTGCCAACTCACCAGAACTTCCAGTACCTATTCAAGAAGTTAGAAAACATTCATGCAAATTCACCCTGGCATTTGTTATTACACAAATGTGTGAACTCCAACTACCTAGGGAGGTCTTGGGACATATCTGCATGCAGTGACGGACTGGCCATCTGAAATTTGGGCAATTGCAAGAAGAGTAAAGATGGAAAGCTCCTAAAGCTTAGTTCCATATAAATGCACGGATTATTTCTTGTTTTTTCATTATTGAAAAACTATATTGACCTTGTAGTTGAAAAAGGGGCCTCATATGGAGTCCGTTCATTCTTTGTAATGGGATGAGGTCCCAATATTTCACCCTGGGCAGAGGAACCCGCCAGGGGTGCCCTTTAAGTCCATTGTTGTTCGCAATGGCTATTGAGCCTTTATCTATTGCACTTAAATCTGCCAACTTTAATCATGGAATTCTTTGATTTGATACACAACATCACCTTTCTTTATTCGCGGACGATTTATTATTGTTTGTTTCCGACCCAGTATCAACCATACCACGAATAACTGAAATATTAAACATGTTTGGAACTTTTTCAGGTAACAAACTGAACTTCTCAAAAAAGTGAATGTTTCCCTATTAATAATGTAGCCCTCCAGATACCTGATAGGCTTCTCCCCTTTAAGATGTCTAGAAACAACTTTAAGTATTTAGGTGTCATCATCTGTCGAAAGTTATCTGGCCTTTACCAGGAAAACTTCCCACCCTTAATTGAAACGCTTAAAGCGGACCTTGAGAGATGGAAGGTCTTGCATATATCCATTGCAGGTAGAGTAAATTGTACTAAGATGAATGTGCTTCCACGCTTTTTGTACCTCTTCCAAAGTATTTACAAAGACATAGATCAATAGGTGGATTGGGTCTTCCTAATCTAAAAATGTACTATTGGGTAGCTAATATACACAAAATGACTATGGATCAAGGAGCCAAAACTGAGTTGGTGTGAGTTTCAGGCTAAATCTTGTCCTTCTACTTCACTTTTGGCTCTGCTCTCATCTAGTATCCCCATCCAACCAGCCAAATTTTCTCATAACCCAGTGGTTATTTCAACTTTAAGAATCTGGTCTCAATTCAGACTTACTTTTGGACTCGGAGAGCAGAATAACCACAGCCCTATCCACAACAACCATCACTTTCCCCCCACTGGCACTGACATGGCCTTCTCCTTGTGGCAGAGGTCGGGCCTTGTTAAACTGAGCTATCTGTATATTGACAATGTCTTCTGCAGCTTCAGTGACCTCTGAAAAATTGAATCTACCAAAATCGCATCTATTTCGATACATCCAGGTGCGTATCTTTGCTAAACTTAAAAACCCATTCTACCCCGATGCCCCTCCTAATTCAGTAATCGACTCAATCTTGGACATTTCCACAAATCAGAAAGGCCTCATCTCAAAAATATATACCTTGCTTCCTCAACTCACAGAGCCAACTTTTGCCAAAATCAAAGGAGATTGGGAATGGGAACTCGGCAGAGTTATAGGCGATTATTTCTGGAGAGATGCATTAGCCCGAGTAAATGATAGCACTTCTTGGCCCAGACTCAATCTGATACAATTTGAGGTTGTACATCACATATATCTCACTAACTCCAAACTTTCCAAAATATATCCCAATATCACTGATAAATGTAATATGTGCCACATGTCACCAGCTAACATGACACATATCTTTTGGGCTTGGCCTCGTCTTCAGGGTTATTGGACAGCCATTTTTAACCACCTGTCCAGGGACCTAAACGTTGCGTTGACTCCGTGTGCAGACACTTTTATTTTTGGAGTATTACCAGACCATCGCTTGGGAGGAAAATAAGGGATGCTATTGCCTTTGCATCCTTATTAGCACGTAGAAGAATATTGTTGGAATGGAAGTCAACATTTGCCCCCAAAGCTTCTTTATGGCTTAAAGACTTCATGATGTTCTTGTCCCTGGAGAAAATGAAATTCAGCTTAAGGGCATCTGCAGGGAAATTTGATTCTGTTTGGGCGCCCATGGTTAAGTACATTTCTAAGTTAAGGTCACTACAAGAAGAAGGACATGCGCACCATTGAGTCCTCCTAAGTATAAGGTAAATAATTTCAATTGATCTACAGTGCCACAGACTCACATCCTTTGTGGGTGTACCACTGCTGTTGTGCTTTGACAAGAAAGGGATTTATCCTTTTATTTAATATTTTATATACATTATTTATATTTATATTTTTATTTCTTTAATTTCTTTAAATTAATTTAATTTTTTTTAAAATCTTTTTTAAATCATTTTTATTATTTACATTTCATCTCTTTTTTTTCTTCTGTATGTACCTGCATAAATATGTACATATGTGTGTACGTGTGACATGCATATTCATCTAATCTCATAATGGTACAAATAATTTCTTTTGTTATACTTGCAAACTATATGGGACTGGGGATGGGGAAAAAAAGAAACAAATAAGCCCTTATGTTTGTACTGACATTTCCTGTGAAAATCAATAAAAACATATACACAAATATAATAAAAATAGCTACTTTGAGGCTAGCATAAAAGCATTCATAAGGCCATTTGACCGAAAAACAAAAATACGGTAAATCTTAAAAGTGGGGTTTTCGTCCTAAATATGCTTTTAAACAAAAGTTGGACTCAGGTACATTCACTTTTTAAATTCTTGTTTGCCCCTTTACAGCCGGACAGCACACACCTGTAACTCCACGCCACTAAACAGAGAGATGCACCGCCTAGTGACACAACCACAGTACTGCACCAAAACCACATTACATTATCTGACAGTTAAGATATTTTTAATGAACATCTCTAGTAAAGAAAATAACTACATCTCCCAGAGCGCATCCAATCACCAAGCTTAAGATTCTGCTGCTAATGACAGGCAGAAGCTGAAGATTGCACTTTTATGGGGAAAAAACGGTAATTTGCAGCTTTATTAAAATCACTTTCAGATTCGGGATTCATTTTATTTCAATTCAGCAAAGATGCAAGGTAGAAGATACACAAGAGAAAGCCGAGTGAAAGTGTAAATCAAATTTCCTGTTATCCTCCAGTCCACACGGTTATTATGCCTGTTCTCTTTATTGAGAAGAAGACCTCTTTGACTCGACTGCTGCATACTGTCTCTGGTTTCACTTAACACTTTTTCAATTGGATTTTTTATATGAAAAAATCTAATGTGCACACTGAACAGGTGGATGGAAAACTCTCTCTTTCTCTCTGTTGGTGTCTCTTGCCCACTCCACTGTGTTAGTTAGTGTATACATGTGTGTGCAGCTTCCTCCCAACACAAACACACACACACACACACACACAGAGTACGTCTCACTATCTTTGTGGGGACCCATTATTGACATAATGCATTGCCTAGCCCCTTACCCTAACCTTAACCATCACAAATAAATGCCTAACCTTAATACCCTTACCCTCACCCTAACCCTAACCAGAACCTAATTCTATCCCTAATCCTAAAACCAAATCTTAACCCTCAAACAGCCCTTTAATGTTGTGGGATCCAGCATTTGGGCCCCACAAAGCTGTCCGGACCCCACAAGTATACTGTATTCCCAGTTTCTGGACCCCACGAATGTAGTTAAACGAGAACACAAACACACACACACTTGCAGGTAAATTCATGTATGTAACATACACACTACACATAAACTCAGTGTTCAAAGACCAGAGAAAACACTGCCTCTAGTATTCTGGAAAGAACATGAACCACACACACACACACACACACACACACACACACACACACAGTGAAGGTAAACAGTCCAGTACTGACAGTGAAAGAGCTTCAGGGAGAAATCACTCATCAGGGAGTTTTAACACCAGTCTATTTGTGTGTGTGTGTGTGTGTGTGTGTGTGTGTGTGTGTGTGTGTGTGTGTGTGTGTGTGTGTGTGTGTGTACCATATGAGTCACTGTATAACATCTCCATCTTAATTTGTTTCCTCTATTTCTGAGCACTAAAGCCTTATTTTCTCACAGCTTTGCATTTTTTTTCTTTGCCTTGGGGGGCAGAAAACCCTACAAGCTACGTAACTTCCAGGATCATTTCCAGAAGCAAGAAAACATTCATTGAAATTCAATCTGACATTTGTAGTGCAAATGCAAAACAAATGACCAAAAATCCAAACCTTACACATAACCTCGCTCGCCAGCGCGCTGTGTGCTTCACTCCAGAGGTCCAGACGGAGATTGCAGATTTCTACTAAAGAAAGTCGAACCAAAGTGAATTCATTTCATATTTCTGCTGTGAGCAGCCTTTAACAAACACCATTTCCCACAAGCCCAAGGCGGCCGCGGGCTAAAGCTACAACATGCTTCTCCGACTGTGCACGGGTGTTGTTTGCATAGCATTCCCTTTTATACTCCGTACAGATTTTGTGTGTAACGCTGATGTGTGCAGTTGTCCTAACTCAGCCCCTGATAGAAGATTGGATCGACCAATTACGCAGAGGAATTAAACCAAAAGGCTTTCCTGTGAAACGTGTGTATTAACAGTTGTACGACTGTTGGCCACGGAGGCTGGTTTTGGGAGATTAAAGAAGTCCACGTCATTACTCTTTTTCGATGTTTTTCGCTTTTTACAACTTTTTGGATGCTTTTACCCGACATTTTGGCGTTTTTTTCAAACATTAGGGGAAAGTGGGGGCAGTTGCAACACTTTTTACACTTTTTTTTATTAGACAAAAAAATATAATAAACCCATATATGTCACCTACTTGCCCATACTGCTGCAACATGTGTACATATGATAATATAAAAGTAATTTGTACTTATATGGACCCTGAAAAATGTTGCAACTGTCCCCATATATGAGGACAGTTGCAACAGTACCGAGGGGCAGTTGCAACAGTCATTTAGATGTAATAAAACTCATACTTTGACCAGAGTTATCAAACCACTGAATTGCCTTTTATATCAATTTCATCTAATTGTCATTATTGTTGTCATGAGGGACAGTTGCAACACCATGTGTGGACAGTTGTATAGGGGGACAGTTGCAACAATGCTCTGCAACTGTCACCCCTGGCAGCCATCTTAAAACTAGTGATGCTAGCCTAACACATTAGCTTTAACACATGGTAATTAAGTCTGTTAAGAGCTAAGGAACTGCACATTCAAACTATATAACGATAAAGATCAATACTTAAACAGTTTAGACAGTATGACAAAAGTCTGGTCACAAAAATCTTTTCACCTTGAATGTCAGTTCTTCCACAAGGAACGATGACATGTGGCTGTTAACTTCCAGAAAGATGGAGGGGCCTACTGAGCATGTGTATTAGGAGTTTCATGACTCTAGCTCATTCCTGATTGGAGAAATCAGCAATGTTGCAACTGCCAAATGTTGCAACTGTCCCCACTCTCCCCTACTAACTGAGCAACTTTGTGTGAAAGAATTTTATATACTGTAGGCATACAGTACATACAGCGGGGTGGGGGCAGATCGGCTACAAGGGCATAGTTAATGAGCATCATTACTAAATGCCAGAGTGACTCGCTGAGCAAATTCAAATTGTGCTCTCGCAAGAACGCTGGATTTCCAGGGTACAGTGCAGTAGTAACAGACAACAATCATACTGACATATGTAAGAATACGTAGACTAAGATACATAAAACCAGATAAAAAACAAAAAAAAACAGTTGACAGTGTGTTACGGATGTGACCCTCTCGAACGCGTACTGTCTCACTCGCTCTTCCCCTCCTCGTGTGACGGTCCTCTATGGAACAGTCTCACTGTGTTGTGTATGTGGAGCTGCATCTGCACATGGGGAAACAAGCTGAATCAGTTCTGCTTTTTATTTTTTTATTAAACTTATTGAACTGTGATTGTATAGTGGAATTTTTAATAAAATGATAGTGATACATGTTTTACAATACTTTGTCTATTTCACAGTAAAATGTAAAATAAAATAAATGAACTCAGATCCTCAGCTTCTAAGGCATTTCTGCTGCATACAAATTCGGTATATGAAACAGTACAGTGTCTTCAACACCGGACTATAGCTCCTATAGTAACATTATACATCTTTCACATAATAAAAGTCAACATCAAATTCAATATCAGTTAACCTGCACATGGGGAAAGCAAGCTGAATCAGGATAGGCATGTCAACATCACGGACAGAGACATAACACAGCCCTACACAACGCACAGTAAGTCGGACGGAGGAATAGCATTAGAAGCCATGCAAAATAAGCTACATCTGGCATTCAGCTCTGAGCCTAAAACTAATGACTCACTCGACGCCAAACAAATGGCATTCATCTCTAAATTACATCACAACAAGAATACAGTCAAATAAAACATCATGTGGTGGGCTTTAAAGCATTTTGGCTAATATATACGCCACCGTTTGTTGAAATAGGGCTTATCACGGTCTACCCTGGCTGTAGGTGGGCCAACGCATTTTTTGCGTTGGCCCAAGTAATTAGGTTGTTTTTTTTGTCTTTTGTTGGCTCACTTTTACACACTCACTAACATGCTAACCGGCAACATAGGATTCCATTCACTACGCTAAGCTAACTAGCGCCGGTGTTGCACCGGACTAAAACGATGCATGCACAAAAAATGCGTTGGCCCACCTATCTACAGATAGGGGGAGACCGTGATAAGCCCTATTTCAACAAACGGTGGCGTATCCTTTTAACATACGACTTACCACAGAAGTTATCAGGAGTTCTGCTGTGGATTACCCATAATTCAACGGCAAAACTTGGGTGATTTCGTGTTTTTGCAACTACAGTGTTGAGCAGAGATCTTCACCCCAAGGGAC
This sequence comes from Perca flavescens, assembly GCF_004354835.1. Lineage (NCBI taxonomy): Eukaryota > Metazoa > Chordata > Actinopteri > Perciformes > Percidae > Perca > Perca flavescens. Next base: position 5,197,025 of record NC_041344.1, on the reverse strand, counting down.
GTGATATCAATGTACTTTTAGGTTTTGATGTATTCACAACAACAGCAAACAAACACAATTTAAATATGACCGCTGACATCTAGTAACACCAAACCCGAGGATAGTTAAAGTAAATTAAGGTTTATTCACAAAATAACTATTATTGATTAAACAAAAACTATGGGAGTCTGGAGGTCTGGCCAAAAAGAACAAAAGAAGGGAAGAAGCCTGAGGAAAAAGAGAGCAGGGCAGGGAGCACGTAACACCTCCACCCTAAATTAGTAACTATTTTTTTTTTTACACAAGAGAAAAAATAAATAAATATCACCAACAATACATCATGATTGCAACTGTGACAAAGCATCAGCTACAAATGTAAACGACATTCTACAAGACGAAACCAGTCAGTTTTATCAGACATTTAAGCCTACAAGATTTTACAGTCTATATATGATCATATATGATTCCGGTCCGGAGTAGGACTAAGATAATCATGGTCAATTAACCTACTTTCTTTACCTTTGCCAACCATTTCTCTTTTAACAGCCTCAATGGATTGCGGAACGCATTAAACATTGACTTAAATATCTGATAGAATCGTTCAAGTCCATCTTAGGATGGTACGCACTCGAGTGAACGTGACCCATTTCCAGCTGCTTAAGAAACTGAGCCAAGTACGGTAACATGAAGTTTTGAAGCGTTGCCAATCTGAACAACCTTAGCCAACCCAAAGAGAGAGAAAAATTCGACCAATGCTCTCATCACAATAGGAGCAGTTGTGTTACGAATGGGTACAGCTTCGGGAAAATGCTTTCTTGCACAGATGATATTTAACAAATGTATTACCTGACTTGCTACGAGGAAGAGGACCAGCACAGCCAGCAATAACCCATTGAAAAGGCTCACCCGCCAGCTGTTCCCGGGCCATAGGCAGTGGCACATCACCAATGCTCACTCCACTGACTTCACCACAATCTCCCGCAGCAGATGACAGGCCAACAGGCAGAAGTGGCGAAGGTGGAACAGATAGGTCCAACTCCCCAGCGGCAAACAAAACCGGCAGAAACATGAATACCGTCTTCATACCTAACTTGAGGCATTGACATGGCACAGGTTACAGCACCGGCAGAAAACACACTGGGATCATTTCGAGCCAGATAACATAGAAATGGTGGTCACTTCAGGCAACCCCCACAGTCACTGGACCCGTCACCAGATCGAATTCAAGGAACACAGTATGCAAAGGCGCCCCCAGATACTGCATGCCAAAACCCCGCACCAGGACATCAGAATGCACAGCAGACTCATCAGAGGGAGACAACGCACCACTCAAAATGAATGACTGTGATGCCGCTGTGTCCCTCAGAATAGCTACTGAAACCTTTTCACCATTCCCAGTTAGGACACAAAACCCTCCATAAGAAATGGAACAAAAAAAGGTCAAGCTCAGACACCGAAGCTGATTCTGACACAGGACCAGAAGCGCTGACAAAAACAACCGGCTTTACAGACCTGTTCTCTGGATGCAAAACATTACAATCTGCAACCATTTGTCCCCACGCCTTACGATAGAAACACACTGGGCTCTCCTTAGATCCCCAACCTTCCCTAGGCTTCCCGACTGTACTACTACACTGATTTTTAGATGGGAAACCAGGAACACTTAAACCTTCTCTAAACCAGTTGTCACCAACCCGATTTTGCGCAACAAGTCTCTCACCAAACATGGATTTATGAGTGAGAACATATTCATCAGCCAGAGCTGCAGCATCAGACAGCTTTACAGGTTTCTCTCTCTGGCAAGCAGTTTTTAAATTCCTCAATCAGCATCAACGTTTTAAGATCACCTAAAGTTTTCACTCCTCACGCCGCACACCATCGATCAAATAACGACTCCTTTTCGGGGGCGAACTCTACATACGTTAGAGACTCCGGCTTCCTATACCCACGAAATTTCTGGCAATAAGCCTCCGGCACAAGCTCAATACTCACTTTCAGGAGACAATGCTGCGTAAACCTCCTGAGCTTTACGAGTAAGGCAAGGCAGCTTTATTTATATAGCACATTTCAGCAACAGGGCAATTCAAAGTGCTTTACATAAAACATGAAAGAGCAGTAAGTACGCACTGCAATAACAGTGTCCACACATACATAGCTCAGCGAAAATTCTGTCAGGGAGACTTCATTAACGTTAACCCTCTTCTCTTGAACTGGTCAGCTGGTCTGTGGGAATTATGTTCGTGTTAACCAATCAGAATCGAGCACGTATGTTCAAGCCAATCACAGCATGACAACCATGTTTTAAATCTGTTCGCTCCCCTGCTTCTGTCAGTTGTCTTTTCAGACGAGAGTGCGACCCGCCTCCTCCCCTTCCACCTCCAGGCATCTTCCGCTCTTCAGGTTTTTAGTCGCCACCACCAGTGTCTAGACTCCACCGGGGGATATGTTTGGGTTTTTCTAAACCTCTAAAATATATACATATACCTTTTTACGATGGAGTCTAATCTCCAAAGTTTATGTACCTTCTTACTTTGCACTTGTAACTTACAAATCAATGTTTGCTTATCTGCAACGAAGTCTCTCCTGGTTGAATTACAGGCCACAAAGTTGTTGCTACACGCTCAAATACTTATTGACATCTTCTTCTCGGAACATTGGAACAAGGAGAATGCATTCATGTACATCAAAATCCAGATTTGCGGCACTTGGCGAGACCCCGACGCATTAACTTCCAATTCTTTCAAACGTACAAAATGCTTGGCCTCCTCCTCCAGCTTAGGTACCTGAAAATTACAATCAGTTTCCCTTCTCCTTAATATCCAATCGACGCAACTCTAATTCAAGCTCCTTTAAATTTGACCTGATCAGAGAGACCCGCTTCCTCAACTTTGGGAGACAAAACCCCGCCCCCAACAGCAGACAGCACCCCCTGCTCTAACAAAGCTGAAAATATATAAATATCAGGAACACCTGAGATGAACAGAGGAAAAAGACAGCAGGGCAGGGAGCACGTAACAACAACATACGCTGCATCTGGGTTAAGGCGGAAGGATTGTAGCAATACTGTTAGAAATATTCAATATCTTTCTGTTTCGTACTGATTCCTAAGTTTCTCAAGAGAATTAGATCATCACCTTTCTTCCATGTCCGAGAGTACCGTCAAACACGCATTATGTTACTTGGGCGACGACGAAAACCAATGAGATGCGCCCAACATGCCACCGTGCCATTGAAGGACCAATGGGAATGGTTTTAATCCATGTGGGGAAAAGGAACCGCCCACATGTCCAGGAGAATATAATGAACGCGTACGCGGAGGGTTGGAAAAGAACTGAATAGATGTGGATGCGTTAGGAGAGACAGATATTTCAACCCGCTGCAGCGGAAAACTTGTTTTTCTCATGTCATTTCATTATTCAATCTTTTTGTGAAATCTTCATTGGACCAAGCCTCTCCTTTCACAACAAACTCAAAGAAAACGCAACAGATGCTCATACTTAGTGTAGTAGGGGGAAAAATTATGTTAAAAAACAAAATCTTTTGTGGCCGGGTTGGCTCAGTTGGTGGAGCAGGCGCACATGTGTGGGGGTTTGCTCCTCGGCGCAGCGGCCGCGGGTTCGGCTCCGACCTGCGGCCCTTTGCTGCATGTCAGTCCCCCTCTCTTCTGTCCTATGGAAATAAAGGCCTAAAAAATTCCCAAAAAATAATCTTTAAAATAAAAATGATCTTTTGAAAGTTTATTTTTTTCAAAAATGTAAATAATATAATAATTGAAAATAATAATACTAATCCAACTAATATCAACTAGGTAAAATGGCCTATTTGTGAAAACATTTCATTTACACATTGAAGATAAGCTTACTATAGGTAAGGTAGCCATATGGTAGTCATACAGTTAAGCTTAGGGATCCACTGTATGTTTAATGTTAAAATATTATGTATACATTATATAATAATATCCATTCATTTTCATCCATCCGGCCCAGTTTAATATGCAACTCAATTATATACACAATATATCTATAGTAGTAGGGGGTCCCTACTCAGTCTCTCTTTCAGCTAATGGGTCCTTGGCCTAAAAAAAACCATTGAAGACCCCTGGCATGCAGGATTGTTTATTGCTGCCCCCGAAAGATCACTATGGTTACTAGTTGTTATAGCATTCTGGTAGTTGGAGTGTTACGGAGAAGCTGATCACACAGAGACACTGAACCTCAGCCTCCCTCACTGCCTGCTACCCTCTCCTCGCTCGACCACACTAACCTCTTCTTTTCCTCTCTCATCCTATCTTCCGCGCTTCACCTCTCTCTCTCGCTCTCGCTCTCTCTTCCTCTCGCTTACACTGCATATCTCTGTCTGTTTCTCAATACGTCCTCATCTATCTCTGCCATTTTCTTCTCTGCTCTCTCTCTAAACAGAGGGCTCCCCCAGGGGTTCACAGTGTGTAGGAGCACACACACACACACACACACACACACAAACAAATACACACACTAGATTTCCCCATTTTATACCAGCAAAATCCCTGGTGCAGAGATAATCTCTCCACCATTTCTCATTCCAGGCTGTTCTCATGAATGTCCGTAGGCCTACATATCATACACATATAACATATATGCAACGTCATTAAATGGGGTTTCAAGCAGGGGAGCGGAGTTTGCTTCCCAGGGGGGAAAAAAAATTACTTTTACCTAGGAAAACTCACTTTCTGTCGGCTAAACTAAACTGCCATGGGCACTGAAAAAAACGGCATCTCACAGTGCCCTGTACCCGGCTCAGTCACCTTTTGTCGGCTAAACTCAACCAGCAACAGCCGCTGATAAGATGATGGTCAGGGAGCATATCATACATAGGATATCATACAAATTGGTGTGCATAACTTTTCATACGAACCAATTCATGAAAATGCATTGTTCATATATATATATATTATTTTTTTAATTTACTCGTCACTGCATTTATTTACTCACCTACTTATTTACATGTTATACTTATATACAGTTAATATGCAGTATATGACAATTCATTCAAAAAATACAATGACAAATAAAATTATTGCGGCAAATAAAACAATTATTTATTTATATTATTTCATTTAAAAATATGTCTTTATTAACTGAAATTACTTCATGGGCTTCATATCTGTGACACCACAATTTTTGTCTTATTTTAACACGCCCAAACCGCAGTTTTAAAATAATAATAATACAAATTCCAAAGACAGAATTGTCTGTAAAGCCACATCTGTCGCCAAACAAGGTGATTGAGACTGCATTCTGATTGAAAGCTCCAGAACAGCTACAAGATGGACATTGAGGTGAGATTACTTTCAAGATTGTAAAACCTTTAGTTCCACTAAGAGGATTCTTAGGGCGCTTTCAAATCTATCCTTCGATAGACTCCTTCGATAGACTCAGTTTTGGGGTGAAGTGGCCACATTGTTGCATTTATCGTTTGGTTCGGTTTGCGGTCACACTGCACTTTGTCAAACTCGCCGACACCAAATTTTGTGTTTTTTTTCTGCTTTTGCTTCAGTGTTTCTAAAATTTTAGAAGAAGGCAAACAATGTGAGCAGCCGACAGACAGCTTGTGAAGGAGAGAGATGATGATGATGCAGGGCTGTAGTCAAGTCCACCTTTGTCGAATCCCAGACAAGTGCAAGACCAGAACAAGTCAAGACCAAGTCCAAAGAGTTTCAAGTCCAAGTCAAGACAGAGTCCAAAAAAGTTTGAGTCCAAGTCAAGACCGAGTCCAAATGAGAGACAGTCAAGATCGTTGAAAGAAAGTGTCAAATTAGGCCACATTATTTACGTAAAATATGAAATGGAACTGTTCCCATTCTTGAACCGGTTACTTGTTGCGAAGAATCCAGGGTACAAAGTGCTCGCTGACATTGTTCTGTGGCCAAAATGAAAATCTTTGATTCCTGAGGATGAAGGAATTTGACGCAGCCAGGCGTATATCAGAGGACCAATGTTAATGCCCGTTCTAGATGGGTTTTGAATTTAATCCGAGATTGAGAGATTTACAGATTGAGAGTTAGAGAGATTGAAACCTTTTCTGATTCTGATTCATCAATGGTTTTGTTTTGAAGGGGGAAGTTACTTTAGAGAAGCAGAATATAGTGCTTGATTGGGTCAAGATGAACTAGAATATTTGCGGAGACCAATGGCCGAGTCGGAGACAAGTCAGAGTCCAAATACAAATGATTCCAAGACAAATCCGAGACAATAGAAGGTCTTGAGTCCGGACATAAGTCCAAGTACTACAGCCCTGGTGAAAAGTATAATGTATATTATACATGCAGCCAGGTGTATACAAGGCAAACAATGCAGACGCCTGTTCTAGATGGATTTTGAATTAAACTAATACCTGTTTTCTGAGCGCTCTTCATCAATGACTTTGTTTGGAAGGACGAAGTTACTTTAAAACCAAAGCATATTGTGCTGGACTCAGTCAAGACCAACTAGAATACGTTGCGAGTCCAATGGCCGAGTCCAAGACAAGTGCGAGTCCAAGACGAGTAAGAGAAAACAGGATAGCGTCTCGAGTCCGAGTCTGGACTCAAGTACTACAGCCTTGTGATGATGATGTCAGATGACCTGCGATGTGGGCTAGAACAGCTTTTGGCTCTGAAAGATATCGTCCCTTAAATCGTATATACTGTACGTCTTCTAAATTGCGTGCAAGGTTGAAACTGCAGGCTAGTAAATGCTCGGTTTTGGTTCACTTCCTGTATTCGTGAACTGAACTCTAATTCACTTGAAAGCAAACCGAGACCCCCCGTTTTTAAGCGGACCAGAGTTCGACTGAGTTTTCACACCAGCCCAAACCAACCGAACTATCTGACAAAACGCTACAGGGTTCAGTTTAAACAGACCAAACATTTGTGTGAAAGCGACGGGCGGACTATACATGGTGCCTCCTGTTTATGCCCAATATACGAGAATGTTAATGAGATATGCGGTTTCGGCGTGTTAGTTTAAACACAGATTAGTTCTTCTACTGGACGTAAAAACACATGTGTGCACGGAGATCGCTTTTAGTTCCAAACTCTGATTAAACACCAAAACACAGCAATGTAAATATAGCCTTAAGACATTTTTCAGATAAATCACTGGGTTCTTTGATCATTTTGTTTTTCCTAAACCATTCTCGACCCATAAAAAGAGTATTTGATCCTTCTAGCCTATGTGAGAAATAAGATATGATGAAGGAAAGCAGAGTGAAGCACATGTGTTTTATAGTAAGAGAGTGGGACATGTAACTGCATCTCTGACATGACGCTGCAGATGTCTGAGGCAGATTGAGATAAACGACTGCTGCTGCAAAACATCGACAAATAAAATTACATTTGGATGTTTTTCCTGAGCGCTGAGAGTGTGATATGAATTATAATACACCTGGACACTGCTCTGCCTTCATCGTTTTTCTGTCCTTTTTCTCGCCGGGAATAGAACCGACATGCTACTTGATTTTGTAATGTAAATGGATTGTATTTATATAGCACTTTTCTGGTCTTAACGACTAGTGAAAGCGCTTTTACATAGTACAGGGACCATTCACCATTCACACACATTCATACACTGTGGTCGAGGCTGCCATACAAGGTCAGATCAGATAAACATTCACACTCATTTACCCTCCGATGGAGCAGCATCGGGAGCAATTCAGGGGTTCAGTGTCTTGCCCAAGAACACTCGGAAGGGATCGAACCACCAACCTTCCGATTGATAGGCGACCGCTGTACCACCTGAGCCACAGCCGTATTGACCGTATCCCATGTACAACAGCGGAATACCTCTCCATTTAATGATTTTAAAATGACAACTTGTCTTGGGAAGGAGTTCAAGTACCTTGGGGTCTTGTTCGTGAGTGAGAGGACAATGGAGCGGGAGATTGGTCGGAGAATCGGAGCAGCGGGTGCAGTATTACATTCAATTTATCACACCGTTGTGACGAAAAGAGAGCTGAGCCAGAAGGCAAAGCTCTCGATCTACCGGTCAGTTTTCGTTCCTACCCTCACCTATGGTCATGAAGGCTGGGTCATGACCGAAAGAACGAGATCCAGGGTACAAGCGGCCAAAATGGGTTTCCTCAGGAGGGTGGCTGGCGTCTCCCTTAGAGATAGGGTGAGAAGCTCAGTCATCCATGAGGAGCTTGGAGTAGAGCCGCTGCTCCTTCGCATCGAAAGGAGCCAGTTGAGGTGGTTGGGGCATCTGGTAAGGATGCCCCGTGGGTGCCTCCCTAGGGAGGTGTTCCAGGCACGTCCAGCTGGGAGGAGGCCTCGGGGAAGACCCAGGACTAGGTGGAGGGATTATATCTCCAACCTGGCCTGGGAACGCCTCGGGATCCCCCAGTCGGAGCTGGTTAATGTTGCTCGGGAAAGGGAAGTTTGGGGTCCCCTGCTGGAGCTGCTCCCCCCGCGACCCATCACCGGATAAGCGGACGAGGATGGATGGATGGATGGATGGATGGATTGACCTTGTCTTGCGTAATTCGTGATAGGAGGAAATGTAAACAAATGGCGGTGCATGCAAAAAAAAAAGTCCTTAGAATCAGTAATGTAGTCTCGTTTAGAGTCTATAGTATACTGTGATTTTTCCCTTCCCGCACAGCCCCGTACATATTTTATAACGTTACAGCGTATGGCATCAGCCTTATCTGGCTCATTTTCTGTAGTTTCTGTAGGGAGACCAGGGACAGTTGTAACAGGGGATGGTTGTAACACCTTGAATTCCTCCAATCAGAAACAACCTAGAGTGAAAGTCACTCATTGTGCTTATGCTCAGTTAGTTTCCCTTGCGCTTTTGTCAGTGGGTAAATGGAAATCCTTGACTTTTCCTTAGTGGGTAGCCTATACAGCATATATCTGCGTATCACGGAGACTACACCACTGCTTAGAAAAAGGAAACAGTTGCTCTACATTTAAGAAGTGTTCAGTGATCAACTGCCTGTAATGATTTTTTTTCTCCTGTGAAAGACTCGAGGCACACTGCAAACGAGCTGAAGCGTGAATGCTTCTGGCAAACCTGCAGTCACAAGAGCCAAAAAACTCCAACTGTTTGTACTGCAGTCTACAAACAAGCCCTTATCCCCGGATAAGGAGCGAGGGATGACAGCAAGGGAAGAGGGGAGGTAAATGTGATGGGAGGTGACACCCAAGTTTAGAAAAAGAAAACCACAGACAGCTAATGAATGGGAACAAATTGAGTGGCGCTGTTTTAAAACGGGATCAATAGCAGTGAGGTGGTGAGGATGATGAGGCGTGACGATGGGAGAAAGAGGCCGAGGGGGGTGTAGGATATATCAGCACCGATTGCAATGGAAACCACAACCTATTTATTCTGCAGCTACGGCTCAAAGACGTTATTTTAGCTTAGACACTCAACCTCTGTCTTAAAATGTAGCTCACCAGCTAGGACCACACCATCAACAAGATTAGGGGTGGACTGCAACCGCAGTATATTTACTATAATTACTGCACTCGATAAGGGAAGGAGAAACTTGAAAGTTGAGGGTTGAAAAATATAGTAATGGGACATACTTTTTGGCATCTTTATTACAGGGGCTGTACTCGATATTCAGCACATTATTATAGCAGCAAACAGGTATTTTAGCTTTTCAGGCTACATTTAGCCCCGGAGCTACGTTCCAGTGGACCCCCATTAGTGTTCACTGTCCATGTCCACCTGAGATTTGGAATACATCTGGCCCTTAAAGGAAATCTATTATGCTTGTCCTTATTTTCTGTCATATATGTAATGTTACTGTGTCAGATGTTCATATTAACCTTGGCCACAGCTTCCAATAATAAACGGAAAAGTATGTAAAAGTAATCCCTGTGAGCAAAAAACTCAGATTTTCAGCGGTGGAATGTGACAAGTACATTTGCTCAAGAACTGTACTTCTGTCAGGTCCATTAAAGTCAAGAACAACGCAGACAAAAAAGATGCTTTAGGAAATTTTATTGAATAAATTACAAATTAAATTTGGCGGTACGGCTCTGTTCAGAGGAGTACCCTGACTGCAGCAGCAGCATTACGGGACGCACGCAATTTAAGACTGGGAGAGCTAAACTATTCCCCCGTATGAACAGAGCAGCAACAATGACATAGAAGCAAACGCCACGTTATACACGACAAGGTGGAGCAGGGGAGGAGGAGGGTAGCGTAGATGCGAGCAGCAAGCAGTTGGGAGCAAACTAAAGCAGCTTTAAGTAGGGCGCCCTGTTTGAGTGTAGCCATTTAGCAGCGAGGGGAGTTGACCAGCTGATGCGCTGATGCAGATCGGTTGTTGCAGCTGAGCTGATGTGACCGTGTTGTCAGCCAATAGCGGTTAGCAGCGACTTGACCACGTGGGTGGTATACTTGTACTTTACTTTTCTTTTCATCCCACTTTGTACTCCACAACATTAATCTGTCAGCTTTAGTTACTAGTTACTTTGCAAATTAAGATTTTTGCACCCAAAACACGCGTTGTCTCGCTTGTTTGCCTCGTCAGGCTTTGTCTCAGCAGCGTACATCCGGTAAGCCAGACTGCCCTCTACTTTAATACTTCACAGTCACAAGAATCAGAGAAATATGCGTGATGATAATATTGAAAGGGAATTCCAGTCTCAATGTTTGTTTCTCCTCACTTTCATCACACGCACGGGCTCTGTGTCATCTCCATCTGTGTGTACGTTGTCTCAGCGGTGGTCTGTCGTCGTTTGCATCATCCCTCGCTGTCGTCCTTTTACCACGCCATCCTAATGTTCAGAAGGGAAGAGAGAGAGAGAGAGAAAGAGAGAGAGAGACAGAGAGAGAGAGAGAGATGGAGGTGAATTGACACTCCACCCTGACTCCTGCCGCTCGCCGGCAGAATAACGATTAGCCGCTCAGTATGCCGGTCACATCGCCTCCTCTATCAATGAGTGAGTGAGCAGGGGAGTGACAGAGGAGAGGGGGAGAGCGGCAACAAGGTGAATAACAGACAGAGAGAGGGGGGAGAACGAGAGGAAGAGAGGAATAATGAAGGGAGAAGAAGGGATGAGAGAGAGAGAGAGGGGGGGATATGAAAAAGGAAAGAGGCAACAAAGTGAATAATTGGAAAGAGGGGTGGAGGAAAGGAGAAGAGGAGGAGGAAGGGAAGAGAGAGAGAGAGAGAGAGGTAGAGTATGAATGGTGGAGAGAGGAAAGGGGGAAAGGGAGAAGATGGAGAGGAGATGAAGGGCAGCGATGCTGATGTAGACAGACGAGGAGGAGGCTGCGAAGACGATGAATGAAGATTTATGGGAACACAAACACACGTACATACAGTACACATGCACGCATGCACACACAGACAGACACGCACACACACTGCTCACTGGTCGTGTCAAATGTGGATAAAAATAGAAAGATTGATCTCATTTCTGAATTTATACGAGTGAATAAACATGCAGCAGGTGATCTGAGGTGATATCAATGCACCATCACGGATAGTATTTGGTGTTGTACTTACATACTTAGAACTTATATTTTTTTCAGTGCTTTCCTGAAACAGAATACTAGATGATTCCAATGTGTATCATATATTTACACATCAAAGTATAATATCTACATCTGAGGATGTGTTAGACGCGTTCAGATATATGAGAAAATAACGGCCAAGGGAAGGAACACCACAAGCTCGTACATTATCCTCTGAGGTGCACTATGACGGCTGTCAGTAGCTATGGAGGAAGAGTGACGTTATTAGAGCCCTGAACACATTCAAATTTCAGACGGATAGCGATTGCCTCATAGCCTGACGAGGCAACACTCTACATTATCCCTTACGTACATTGAAGCGATACTGCCGTTATAGACACACTGATCGCTGTCTGATTCTGTGAATGAATGCCCGCATTGCATCGTGGGACATCGGCTTTGAATGCGCCCAGCTCGGCTCATATCGTAGCCTACTTACTTATTGTTTAATCTAACAGCTCTAAGCAGGGCAACATCAGATGTTTAATCTACCCCCTCCTGTTATTAAGATTAGAAAGATTGTAGTCATGAATACAAGACCCCGACGCTGACTGAAACTGACCTGCTTAGTCGACCAAAGGATCCACCTGGACATCCAGTTTTCTGGCGCTTTAACGTCAAACTTCTTCCACCTTTGCTCTGAGACGGAGACAATCATAACTGGTTGCAAATTCTGTGCATTTGTCTAGACGATAGTTGAACATGTGAACAATCAATAATCCATTTTTGATCTAAACGTTTACCTGCAAAATGTAATGTGCAAAATAATAGTTTTTCTCGATTACATTGTTGTTGTGACTGTTGGGAGACAGACTCAAAATCACAATAAAAATTGTATTAATTGCACAGCCCTACACTCTTAAGAACATTATGTGTGTACCTACAGTTAAAATACAGAACATTTGTAATTTAAGCTATGGTGGACAAAAATGAAAAAAGCAACAAAAACAAGAAGTGTCAAACAGGACGACAAAAATGACAAAAACCTCATAAAAGTGTCACAAAGATCCATATAAGTGACATAAACGTTGAAAAAAGAAATTTGAAATAAAAACTTAAATATTTCGTAAAAGGGACAAATACATACAACTGTGAATCATGCTCTACAAAGACTGTTAAAATATACAGTCATACAACTGTTAATACACAGATATTTCTTAATGTAGATAAAATGTATAAACACATGCAACAGCCATTTAGCCTTAATCCCTAATTAATCAACTAAATGGTTGATATCTTCAGATCTGTTTTTACCACATCAGCCTTACAGCTTAAAGGCTGGTATATGTGTATATATATATAACACAATGAAACATGAACATTTCTTTTCCTTTTTCCTTTTTCAGCCTGTCGTTGCCCATGTGTTGAAATACAGCAGCTATGTGCCATTGAAAAGCTGTGACAAACATGAAATATGGTTTCAATATGTTCCTGCAGTTTTATTTGGACCCTGTAAACATAAATCACACATTGTTAAATGCTCCGGATTACACCGCAGTGCTTGATAACCGCATCAGTTAAACAGATGCAGTGTAATGCAAATGTAATGTCATTAAAGAACAATTACATTTTCTCTGCAAAAATTCCATTTAATGCGAGATTAAAGAGTGCAGAGAGGCTTTAATGCAGGTCATTTGGCAGCGTCTACCGCCATAACCATTACATGCAGGTTTTGTCCGATACGGAGCTGCTGATTACTGCGTGTTACTGCCGAGGAGGGAATACAGGGAACGGCACACACCGGCTCCTTCTTTAATAAGTCACTGAATGAGGGAGGGATGTAAAAGAGAAGATATGGGAGATTTTTCAAAAACAAGACCATGCAAAATAAGATTATTTTCTAACCTTTGTGTCCTCAGTTCAGAGTCCAGTTAATGACTGTTATTTATTTTATAACTGGTGGTAATCTCTTTCTAATTAAAGACATGGTGATTCACTATTTCATTAACGCAGAGAGCTGGCCAGAGGCAACAATGAAAAGATTCAAACTCAAAGCAGCAGAGGTTGAAATAGTTTGAAAAAGTTTTTCTCTCTTGGTCAAGCTCCAAAAACACTGGATCCTACATTTCCCATAATGCAACTTATTACTGTCTTTCGTGAGCCCCTTCTTTGCTGGGTAAACACTCAAATCACAGGATCTCTTTTACAAGTCTGTAGTCTCTATTGGGTTACATTAACAACAAAAGATATAATATTTAATTTTTCTGTGTAAAAATGTCAAAAAATTTATAGAACTTGATCCTGGGGGGCTAAATGTCCACATCTGTATTGGTACTATTTAGCAACACAATTTAAACTATGTTCATCTTGTCTTTAAACATTCCACTGTACGATGATTTTGCTGCGCTTATATTTCACAAATTCAAATCTGAAACTGAAAGAATATAAAGTCATTGATTTTGCTATACTACAGGCCAAAAGGACTATAGCTCTCATTTGGACGAAAATGGAGCCACCTACAATTGGTGCTTGGATCAAGAATACGGCACAATGTATGTCAATGGAGAGACTGACATATATATTAAGAGGCAAATTGGGGGTGTACCTATTGAATGTTGTTGAGTTGTGTACTTACATCATCCTAAATGTTTCCAACAATTTTCAGACCCAAAGAAATTGGTAAATCTATTCACGGTAATGCTCCGTTACATTTGGTCGCCTATTGATGGCGGCATATGCCCTTTGTGCATGCGTCAGAGTTATGGTTGACTGCCAGAAGCTGTCAGAAATTGACTTTTTGTACAGTTTAAAGCCACATTTTCAAGAAACACTTTTCAGATATTGGTGGTTTTGAATAAATCAAAATGAAGGATTTAAGTTATTGGACGTCTGGGTCTTAAGTAATCAGAGAAACAAGCTGAGCAAACGTAAGCAGCAGCTCAACTCACAGCCCCTACACCGAACAGCGTCGGAGATACACTGATTTCTTATGTAAAAACTGCTTTATTCAGTGTTTTTACCGGTTTTAATCAGTGGATCTGTTTGTTTTGGGGAGGAGGAGACATGCATTTTCCAAGTGAAATACTCCCAGATGTTTAATGTTGTAAAGAGACAGACTGACAGATTGAACTGCTAATGGTTATTAGAGTGAACACATAACTTGTAGGATATAGTCTGACTAGCAATGGGTGCTCTCAGTTGCCAGTCAACCGCTGCCATGGCGACGCCCACTCAAGACAGTTTTTATCCTCTTTTGAAAAATTACAAATATCTACCATATTTGTGGAACCTTGTTCTGAATGAAAAGGTGCAATGCTGTATTCATAACCTATTGTAGCATTGTCTTTAATGTCACTGTTAAGTGAAAATCCGTATCTCCAGTTTTAAGGATTTTCATGCTTTCAGATCAGTTGAAGGATTACAAGCTTCTCTAAAACCTCTGCCTCAAACCCTTCAGATAAACCTATTTAAATAAATAAGGCTGCTTTTCATAACTCCTGAAACGTTGACATTTTAGAGATAAAATATTGACCAGATGTCATTTTACTGAGCTCTACTCACACTAAATGTAAAATGTGAATCTCCAGCTGTCAGATAAATGGAGTTAAGTAAAAGAGGAAATATTGTTTCCTTTTGAAGTGTAGTTCAGAAAAATGTGTGACACACACACACACACATACACAGACACACACACACACGTTTTTCTTCTTTGAGGGGTCCGAAGTTTTTTTGCCCAATTGTGGGGTCCACCCTTTCCAGTGGTTCACGCGCACACGCACACACACACACACACACACACACACACACACACACACACTGCAGCAGCACTGTTTGTATGAGCAGACAGGACCAGAAGTGCAAATGTCCAAATGTAGTGTTCTACATATTCATGTCCTGCATGATAGAGAATTATGATCTAGATGGGGGAGAATAATCTGACAAACTCACTTTAGGTGAAAACAAAAAGGAAATGCACAACACATTTGTCTTTTATGCAAATCAGATCTCCACATTCAGCAGGGACTGTTGGCTGAACACTGGCGAGCAGTCTGAATATGCATTGTTTGGGCTTTAATTTGTGGAGACATTTGAAGAGGTTTGTTTTATTGTGTGTGTGCGCAAATATAATTAACTTCTTAAATGTTAATATGTCGGCCCTCATAAACATAATTAACCTTTAATCCGAGCTGAGCTGCAGAACGTGTGGCTGTGTGTTGTGCTGTAACAGGTTGACATGTGGTTACATGTTCAGCTGATTATGTCGCAGCTCTCTGGATGAATACATTTTACATTATTTGGCTTCAATTCAATTCAATGCAGAACAGCCACAATGTACATATGGATGTCTTTATTTATTTGCTATTTTATCTAGCGTTAACGTTTTTTATTTGTCTGATTCTTTGGTTTATAACCAAATACCTGCAAAACTAATGACATCCCCAACAGCCTCAGCTTTACTTTGTGTTTAATACTAATAAAATAAAGGGAAAAGCTATTTTAGGTTCCAGAAGAAAAAGCCACATACTGTAAATTGGTGCCATAGACATTGTTAGGTGACTCACAGTTGGAGCTCTTCTACAGATTGAATCATCAGTAGGCACTAAAAATAACTGTTAGAAAATATCTGGTTCTTTGATGAGAAGTCAAAGATACAAGCCTGGGGACCAGAAAAACTACTTCAACAAGAAACACTCCATCACTGGGCTTAAAATTCTGTGATGCGCTGCTTACAGAGGGCAGAGGCTAAAGATTAACATTCATTCAGCAAAATGTTTTGTTCACAACTGCAACTACGAAGCATTTTGAAATTACTACCTCTTCTTCTCCATTGCATTGGCAGCTGAGGCTCATGGGTATTCCACCATCCACTATTACTTACTGAGAGAACAAACAGGATACATCATCAGAGACAAAGTTGAAATAAATAAAACTGGTTGGCATAACATTAACCTATATGATCGTTATCCAGGAACATATGTTACAACCAGAGGTGGGTAGTAACGAGTTACATTTACTCCGTTACATTTACTTGAGTAAGTTTTTGAAAAAATTATACTTCTAGGAGTAGTTTTAAATCACTATGCTTTTTACTTTTACTTGAGTAGATTTGTGAAGAAGAAACTGTACTCTTACGCCGCTACATTAGGCTACGATGAGCTCGTTACGTTTCTTTTTACCTCTTTGGTATTCTGCGGGTCATTGTTTTTATCCTCTCCCGCGTACGCCTCATTTTAATGTTTTATTTTGACAGAGAGAGAGACTTCCGCTAACGTGACTGTGTTTCACCAATCAAACGTAGTTGTGCAGTCTCGTCACGTGACCGTACTCAATCTCAGCGGCGAGACGGGTTAGCTTTACAGTCGCAGCAAAACTAAAATGACAATGTCAGAATCAACCGTCGGCAATGCAGACACAGACGAGGAGGAACAACAGTGTGCTCTTTATTTTTTATTTTTTACACAGCTACTGTACCATCTGTGACAGTGTGGACGGGAGCTGATAGGAATCGGCTGGGGGTTAAATAGTTCGTCCCCTCATCTGTCGTGTCCTCTCAGCCTCAGGTCCTCCAGGGACCATGACCAGAAACCTTTAATCGAGTTTGTCTCCTTCTTTGCCTCCGCTGTCAAAGAAATCACGATCAGCCAACTGCACCACTGCAGGTCTCTATTTCACACACTTATATGAACACTGAACTAATCACAGGCCATTTCAGAGAGAGAGAGAGAGAGACAGAGAGAGAGAGAGAGCGTTCCTATTGGTTGTTTTACAAATGCCTATACACGTGCGCATGTCTTCGGATGGTGAAAGTCTGATTCAATAGCGGGAAAATCCTGCAAAAAAAAGTAACTATTCCAGCACCGGCAAAAACTGCCGACACTGCAAAGCAACTCAGAAAAGAGGCAGATGAACTCCTCCAAGAGAGAGTCAACTGCACTTACTTAAATGAACACTGAATGCTTTTATTATTAAATTTTTTACAACAATGCCATTCTCATTCAGCTATGGGGATATCACCACTGAGACCAAATACAATCATAATGGAGCAGCATGTGGAGGTGAAGAAGACTAGTTTATGTAACACTGTGAAATCAAACGACACGTCATCATTGAATAAGACACTCGCTGACTGACCCTGTTTGACTGATTATGTACATTGAATAATGTAATGATTCATCATCTGACAGGCTGATTAGATCGGCGGCTCCCGAGTCAGCTTCAGGGGACCTCTGAGGGCCCTCCATCCGCCTCCTGGATTTCCACACGCTAAATGAGGAAATATTTAATTTCACTTTAATTACATCCACTCCAAATTACCCTTTAAACAGAATACACAATGATAATTCAATAATCTCAGGTGTCACGCTGACGCAGGAGCTCTGATTACATCGACAAGATGGTCTCTCAGCCTTGGCAAAGTATAAAAAACCCACTTTAAAAAAGGTGTCTGTTGAAAGTTTCCAGTTTTTTTCTTAATGAAAAAGAAATGCTGTTGTCAGCTTTTTTTTACCATCAGTAAAGTTGTCATGGATTTTTTTCATTTTCTTAAGCGAAAAATCCTCCACAGAAACCTGTCAAACCAGCACAATCCACTGTTCTGATTTCCATTCATATTTTTTGCAGCAGGGCCGAGCGAAAAAGTTAAAAAGTTGAAAACAGTTCAACTTTTGCAGGGATGCAGCATGGATCCCCTGTCCTGCTTTTGGTTCTGCATGGTGAGGCCATGTTTAGACAGACATTACACATTTCAATGTGACTTTGAACAAAAGGTTCCAACAGAAAGACATAACGTCCTCTGGCATGAAAGTCCCACCTTCCCCCTGCTGTGATTGGTTGGCTTACAAAATTGGACAAAACTGAATCCGTCAAACCTTTAAAGCAGCGGTAGGCAGATTTTGTTCAGTGTCGTTAGGCAAAAGTTCCATAATAACCTTTCAGCATATTGTAATTGAAATGTTCTGGAAGAAAACTAGACTTGCGCCTCTTCTGGGCTGTTTTCAGGCTTCAGAAAATCTAGCCTTGATGGGAGACGTTGGCTAATCACAGGTCATTTCAGAGAGAGCAAGCGTTTCTATTGGTTGTTCTACATGGTTATTCTATGTCTTGGTCATGGTGAAAGCCTGATTCAATAGCGGAAAAAGTTGCTATTCCAACATTGCACTGCAAAGCAAACCAAAAGATGGAAGACAGACTCCTCAAAGAGAGTAAAAAGGAGTGTTTGACAATAAACCCAATACAAATGTGTTAATATAAGGAAGCATTTCAGAGATGGAGTAGTATTGTAGTCTGGCTACACCATAGATGCATTCTGCAACAGGAGAAAAAAAATGCTGTGGGTTGTTTGCATTTCTTTGAACCAATCACAATCATCTTGGGCGGCACTAAGCTCCGGACGCAACAACGGTGGCTCTGCTAAATAGTCTCGGTAAGGAACTTGTTTTGGTGGAACATTTGCACCCCGCAAAAAAAAACGCCACATACAATATTAAATGAAGTTAACTGTTCACATAATACAGTAACGTGAGCTACTTAAATTAGCTGATACATGGTTAAACCTCATTAACTCTTACCAGTGTATCTCCATGTGTATTTCGTCCACAGCATTCCCACCAATCGGTCCCAAAACCTCCCAGTTAGAGAGGAAATGCCCTAAACATATTCTTTGTAAATCCCTACGATCGTTCCCCAAAATAACCAAGCAGGCCTGCCTTGTTGCACGATAGTGTTAATTTTGTCACCTATTTTTAATTTAGTCTTATAGTCTTGTGCCAAATATCCTTGTTAGTTTTAGTCAGTTAGTCATTCACATACTTTTTTTGTTGTCAAGTTTTAGTCGACTAAAAGTCTTGTCATTCTAGTGTAGTTTTAGTCAAAAGAGAACTCAATATATCTTAGTCAAGTTTTAGTCAAAACATTTTTGTCTTTTAAATAAATTATTTCTGAGATTATTTCAGTCAAATAGTTATATATATATATATATATATATATATATATATATAGTAAATTCCTTTTAAATGACAAAAACAACCACTGAAGGGGAAAATGGTATTTTACAATAACATTGAACGCACCACGAGGCTGTAGAGGCAAGTTTGAAATGAACGCAACATATGTGTTGTTTTTCAGACAACGGCAGCTGCAGACTGTCATACGTCCCCCTGTTGGAATCCTCTCCAGTGAACTACAGACAAACTTTAACACCGTTTAGCTGTCAGCATTTTAACCGTGTTTACTCCAGCTGCTAGCTAATGGTAGGCTAACGTTACCTGCTGTCAGGTGTAGTGTTAACTAGCTAACGGTAGGCTAACGTTACCTGCTGCCAAGTATAGTGTTAACTAGTGTCCCATGCAGCAATGTTTCGGTGGCCTCTAATGTCTGTTTAAGAGCATCAGAGAGAAGCGCAGACATTTAAGTGGCACCGAAATCCACGATGCTATTCGGTCCGGTAGATAACAGTCGTTAAGGCACCGGTCGGTGCCGTATTAGCACCGGGTCTCGGTACCCAACCCTAGTAACAGCTGAATATTCTATCTCATGATGGAAAAGTAGAGGCGATTGTATACGAAATTAAGAGAGATTTTATCTTAGTTTTTATTTTACGCAAAACATTTTAGTCTCGTCTTTTTTCATCAACAATAATGCATGTTAATTTAGTCTTAGTCAGCGTTTTTGGACATTGGCGCAGTCTCGTCATCGTCTCGTCTTAGTCATGGAAAAAAAAAGGTCGTTGGCGTACATACTTGTCTCGTCTGACGAAATTAACGCTATTGCACCATTCAAATCTTCTGCAGCATGTAGCTTGCTAGCTCAGGGTTTGTTGCTGTTTCCAGAAGTGAACAGACTGTGAGAACGGCAACACACAGAGAGTGGAAAGTGAGGGCCAATCCGGCACCTGAGCCACAGGCGGGATGTCAGGCAATTATCCTTGAAATGTACTTCTGTTGAGAGAAATGTTGTTCATAGTACAGCCGTCTGCTAACCGTAGCCAAAGGCTCATGGCTGTGCCTGATTCAAGTTCATGTTTCCGTAGCTAGAGCCTCGAGTAACAGTCTGTCATCTTCAAGGGGCTTTACAAAGAAAACAGGACGGCCATTCTCATAGAATTGCGGCTATAAAATGGCATCAGGATCAAAATGATGATGGGGATGATTGAAATGAATGACTACTACTTGTTCAGACTAGTGAATGGAGGAAGGGGCTGAGGACAGAGAGAGGAGAGCTGCAGGAGGAGGGCTGGATAGCTGGTCAATTCTAATTCCAAGTGTTCGTAATGAGCGTCTGGCAGGATGGGATCATGATGACACCATTTGGCTTTGGCACCGTGTCTCCTTCCCGCTATAAAAAGTAATGCCCATGTCTATTAAAAGGCCCTGAGTCAACAGTTTGGATGGCAGTGTTTTATTAGAAATCCTGCAGAAAAGCTTGGATAGAAATCAAACACAGTGCCGTTTTGTAAATTTTGGTTCATATTTATATACAGAGTTG
The DNA here is from genome assembly GCF_004354835.1 of Perca flavescens. Lineage (NCBI taxonomy): Eukaryota > Metazoa > Chordata > Actinopteri > Perciformes > Percidae > Perca > Perca flavescens. The sequence goes on along the minus strand of NC_041344.1, from coordinate 5,176,131 downwards.
AGTTTCACACCATGTTTTTTTTATTATCCATTTAAACCCTAACGCCTTATATCTTCTGTTGGCGACACGTTTCTGGCTCAGGTGCTCATAGCTGGGATGTTCCCGTTCACTTTTAGTTGCTAATGCTAATGACGTAGTTCTCTAAATGGCATTTAAAGAGCTTAAACAGCATTGCTTCTGTCAGTGTTGAAGCCCTCCGCCACCTGCCAACCTGCCTGCCTGCCAACACCGGACAACAACCTCAGGTGTGGAAGACAGGAGGCTTGTTAACAGTCTGTCTGGTGCTGTTTTCTCTCTTGTTTGTGATTTCTTTTTTTTCTTCATTGCCTCAGTCTCCTTACAATCTTGGTTTGTGAAGAAAGTAAACTGAGCAAAAGACAAAGTTTAAGTCTCAGGCCATGATCACACTTGTTGTCTTTTTTTTTTAACTAGGGCGCTTTTGTAGTTAAAGCTGGCAGCGTTTTGGTTCCACAAAGCGGCCGAGAGCGTCTTTTCTTGCTATAACAACAGCTACTGCTACAGGGTCCCAGGGTGTTATGTGAAGCAGTGCTAACATTATATAAAACAAAGTGGATGAGTGATCTATGGAATGAACAACGAGAGGGAGCAGTACTAACGTTAGATACAACAAAGCGAGTTCCCTGAACAGGGAGCACCTGGTCATACAACCCACTCTCACGGCAGTTCGTGAAATGGTCACGTTATTTAATCTATTCATTTGTGTACACGGACACGTTTATGTGTTTTTTTTGGTGGTGGTGGTAGTGGGAAGTATCTTTTGTGATAACAGCACGACTACAGTAGCAAGTAGTATGAAATGCCGAAAATCTACACAGGGTGGTTGGTTGGGGTGGTGGATGGGTCAAACAACACAGGACTTTCACCCCGGAGATTGGGGATCGTGTCCCGCGTGTGACGTTAACTTTCCCCGTTGTTCTTTTCCTAAACTCAACCATACCGTTGCTGTCCTGCGTCCCCCCAGAGACCGCGGATCGTGTCCGGCGTGTGATGTGTCCTTTCCCCATTCTTCTTTTCCTTAACCCAACCTCCGTATAGATTCTTTCAATTACGTGCTGACCACCACAAAAAAAAACGACATAAACGTGTCCTTATACACGAATCGATAGATTAAAAATAATGTGACCATTTCACGAACTGCCTTGAGACCGCGTTGGGTCATATCATATAACCTGCTGTGCTCCAACAATGGCACAAGTCTATCTATCGGCACCTTCTCCATTTTATTATTGTCGCTATCGAAACGACAGGTCTCGCTCTTCCGCTTGTCATTGGTTGGCTGTCAAAAAAAGCGCTTGATGTTGTTTTTTTTTTACAGAAAAGTTGAACTTTTTTCAACTTCAAAAAGACGCTTTGAGCTGCAGAAATAATTTTGTCGTTGCATTTCAAAAAGCGCTCAGGACTTTTATGAGTACGCATTTTACTCCACAGGATTATAATGTAAAACAGCTGTCAACTTCAAAAAAGACAAGTGTGAACATTGCCTTAGAGTGTGAATTTCCTTTTGTCTTAGAGTTTTGTCACAGTAGTAATTATAGAGTATAAAGAATGCTTTTCCGGTGTTGTGTGTTAGTTGAGACTCAATAAATGCTTTCTTTCGTCAGCCTCGTCTGTAACTCACACTGGGTCATTGTGGACTTTTAACACGCTGCGTAAAACAATACTGTTTATGGATTTACAGACAAATTACGTCAAGCCGAACTGCTCCGGCGATTGTCCTCCGTTTATTGTGTCGCTAGTAAAATCCAGTGAAATGTTGGCGAGACGGATTACAGCCTGAGGCCCGAATCCTCTTGAAATGAGCATCTTGTTCCACATAATTCAATCTGAATATGAGAGTTTTTAATTCACACGACACAACAACTCCCATGAACCCCCGCACTACTTGACGATGTCGTCAAAGGCCGTCTGTTGTTATAGTTTTGATTGAGACCCCCTACCGGCAGAGGCAAATTGAACGTAGTGGCCAAAACACTGGAATTACAACTCCCGGTAAATCAGCGGACGCGTCACGTCCTCGGCAAAGGGACTCCTTTCACTATCCAAATTTGATCCATTCTGTCCGATAACTTTTGGAAAGGCTAGAAGAGCCGCAGGATTAAATCATTAAATCCCCATTCAAGTTAGCGGAGCGCTAAACCTGAAGGAGCCGGCTCGGCTGGCGGAGGTCTCTAGTGCGCCTGCTTTATGGCACGCACAATGCGGAAGTATAGCCCTATATACTTTTCACCAGGGCTGTAGTACTTGAGTCCGGACTTGGTCTTGAGACCTTTTTCTATTGTCTCGGACTTGTCTTGGAATTGTTTGCATTTGGACTCTGACTTGTCACTCCGACTCGGCCATTGGTCTCGCCAAATATTCTAGTTGGTATTGACCCAATCAATCTCTCAAACTCAATTTCTCAAACTCTCAATCTCGAGTTAAATCCATCTAGAACGGGCATTAACATTGGTCCCCTGGTATATGCCTGGCTGCGTTCAATTCCTTCACCATCAGGAATCACTCAGTTTCATTTTGGCCACAGACACAATGTCAACGAGCACTTTGTACTCTGGATACTTCAAGTAATAAGTTTAAAATGTCAGAAAAAATGTCAGAAAAAATGTCAGAAAAAGCATTGGGAAAAAACCCGTCAACAACGTGGAACAAGCGAGAAAAGAAAGGTCAAAAGCGTTGAAAGACGCAACAGTGTATCGAAACAAAAGCCTGAAACATTGAGAGGTAGGAGGAAAGAAATTATGTCAACAGCGGACCGCGACCGCCTCCCCCAGTTTGGGCTGAGCCCCGAATGTTTACAATGTCTGGATCTGCCCCTGGCCTCGGTCTTGGACTTGTCTTGGACTCGACGTGTGGACTTGCCTGCAGCCCTGCTTTTTCGGTGTACTGGAAGGAAATTTACGGATTACGGGGCGATGAAACAAAAGTGATACCTCTTAACCTCTCAATGTATCAGGCTTTTGTTTTTAATAAAAAAAACGTCTCCTGAACAGTAATTATTATAAAGTGCACTGTTGAGTGTCTGTGGGGTGTAAACAGAAGAGCAGCAGTTTGGGCCTCTGACAGGACTCGACACTGAGCTGTTTAATACTGAGTTATTTAGATACATGGCTGAAGATAATTCAATTTCTATAAGCAAATTTCAGTCTCTTAGCACACACACACACACACACACACACACACACACACACACACACACACACACGTCTGCTGGATGAATGGGACGCAGAGTTAATGTCTCAGCTGTGTGTGGCCATAAAATTGGATGAATCTTTACGGCCGTGTCATCCCATCACATAATAGTCCTTCAAGCTCCATTTTTCTCCGCTGGGCCCAACCACGGCGCTTTCAATTTAGGCCATTCGCTCGTTTCAATTCCCTCTCTGAGACGATGGGACGGTAAAAAAATAAGAAGAAGAAGAGCGACCCCCGATTCCTCACCGGTGTCTGCTGTTATTATTTGTGTTCATTATCCGTGGCTTCAATTATCTCCGCAGCCAAACAGAGCAACATGATTAAAAAAAGATGCTGAAATGCTGAAAGACATTTCATCACTTTAGAATGGATCCACTGAACTGAAAGAGCCCCCCCACCCCGGCTTCCAACTGTCAGTTAAGGAGTGAAAATGAGTCATCGTCAACGTTTGTTTCAGAAGGATGACGACTAGTGATGCACCGATGTGAAAATTGTGGCCGATACCGATAACCGATATTAATATTGCGGTTACGGCCGATACGGATATTTACCGATGTCGATATCTCTGTATAGAAAACAAATTTTTATGATAATCAAATAAAGAGCTATTTTCCCAAGCGCATTTTTTTTTTTTACTTTTGTGATTTATTTTCCGAAATTACTGATATTGGGCACCTTTATCTGTGTGCAAAATATGACTGTCATCAGATTTTCAGAAGAAAAAATGTATATTTATATAATAATATATAATTTGACATCGAACCGATGTGTTAAAAAAAAATGACCATATCGGCCGATATTATATCGGCGGCCGATATATCGTGCACCACTAATGAAGACAGTTGGATTACAATTAGATACAAAACCGTATGTAAAAAATTTAAAAAAGCCACAAAAACATCAAAAAAAGCGTTGAGAAAAGCAGCAAAAAATGTCCAAAATATATTTCATCAAAAGGCATATAAAAGTGACAAAAAACGTAAAGCTCCACTATGCTGAAAAGAGCGCCCCGAGCTCCAACTGTCGGTTAAAAAGCTGAGTGCTCGCCCTTATCTGGCATCTGTTTGCTTTTTTTTAAGTCAAAGTTCAAATCACATCCCATTTTTCTTGGACTGAATTGATGCCTGTAGAACCAGTTCTGTTCATGTGCATGACAAGATTATGCTGGTGAACAGCAGCAGCCCGTCGTGTGCCGCCGCCGTGGTTGCCGGGCAGCAGCCGCTCGCTGTCTGCAAGCGGCCTAAAGGTCAAATCTGAATTGCACATTTTCATTGTGACATTTAAAAGTCGGTCAAACACTGATTCATTGCAGTTCCAACTTGAAAACCTGAAATTAAACTGCCTGTGAAGGATTAAAAGCAACATTCATTCAGAGTTAGCAGGCTTAATAAATGATCATTGAATACTTATATAAAATATACATGTTTTACCTTTCAAAACATTTTGATACCAACGATAGAGAGTAGTATGAACGACCAAAAATCCACATAAGGAACCAACCTCCCTAACAACAGTCGGTGCATCTCTTATTATAACTAATTCCTTAACTAACAATTTGAACAGAACTGCTGCCTCAGCGGTCAATTTGGTACTTTTGATCATTAACACCATTGACCGACACCGATCCTTCTTGACAGTGCCGACTTTTGAAGGCATGGAGAGGATACGAAGCTGACATATTAACTGAGAGAGTGAAAGCTTAGCAGAAACAGAAAAAAAAACCGTCTCCCAACGTGACATCAGATCAATCTGTAGTGTTTTTTCTCGCCTCCAGTCTGCTGCTCAGCGTTTCCACTTCATGACCTCAGTCAGTAACCACGTTTCCACTCACACGTTTCTATGCAAATTAAGTAATATTGAATGAAAAATGCCTTATGGAAACAGTAGAATTTGGTAAAGTTTTGGACCCAAAATTGCAGAGATGACAGGGCAGTGTTGAGTTTGAAGATTTAATAAATCAAAAGGGTTTACAAAAAGAGTCCTGTAGTAAGCAGGCAAAAATAGTTCCATGAAATGTTGAGGAAGCCAAATGACCAGGAATCACCATAAACTGGAACACCGAGACAAACCGGGGTAGAAACACAGACACAAACAATACAATGATCTGACAACAGACAAAGACAACAGAGGCTAAATACACGAGGTAACGATGGTGAAACAAGGGACAGGTGACACGAGGGCTCAGGAACAGGTGAAACACATCAGGGTGGGGCAGACAATGGACCTTTTTTACAGCAGACATTTTGACTTGTCGTAGTAGGAAAAGTACAGCTGAAATTGATAACCTTAACGATGGCTCAATTCCATCAAGTGTCCTAGTAAGCTATTTCAGTTTGTCAGCATGCACAATACCAGGGCCTCTCCTAAGTGGAATGCAGCCATCAGTAATGGTTTAATACCAGGACCTCTGCAGCCATCATTAATGGTTTAATACCAGGGTCTCTCCTAAGTGGAATGCAGCCATCAGTAATGGTGTTAAATACGCCTGTGCTTTTCCAACTATGACATGTCAACATGTCTGCCGTGAAAAAAGGTCTATCCCAAAAGGTGGAAAATACAAGGCAGGAAGTAAAACAAGACATGACAAGGGAGAAAACAGAGTACAAGATAAAAACAGTATCTTTTTTCAATTTAATTTCTATGCTAAGATCTAAGAAATGTGATAATTTATCTGCATCATCATAGCGATGTCTTTACCATCTTTGTTGTCTTATTATAGCTTGATATGTTGCTGGCACATAAGCACTATTACAACTTGTTGTTGGATGGAAACATCCTTTCACCGGCTTTATTCGCATGAATGTTTTTAGCGAACTTCAGATAATTTGATTGACAAGTGGATGGAAACATAGTTTGTGTCGGCTCAGTGAAGAACTAGGGGTGACGATGCAATGCTGAGACGTGAAGAGAAGGCAGGAGGGTTTCATTTGATTGATATTTTTTACAGTGCAGGCTGTTTTTGACAAAGGCCCAGCCCTAGCAGAGATTAATAGGATGATAATTTGCCATTAACAGCTTGATCTCGTGCACCAGCTGGTCTGGAGAAGCACCAAATAGACGGCGTCTCGTCCTAAATCTCCGGCTGGGCCGTGCACAACAAACTGTTGAGAGGACAGCGGCCAAGCGGCGCTTGACCAGGCGGCGTGCTGGTAAAATTATTCCACTACAAACACACACACATACACACACACCCTAATGAGTGTGTGTTGTCATTCAGAACAGCTTTTGGTGGCAGCCTGTTTCCAATGTCAACTGAATTACAAGTAGCACGGGCGTAGCCGCAATTTCAGAAGTGAGGGGGACAGACTGTTCAGGAGAAAGATTTTTATTGAAAAGATCCTCTCCCATTTGTCTCTCCAAATCACAGATTCCATGTAGCCTAAATTCTTTTTAATCAGAATACAGCGTAGAAAATCTGCTGACAAATATAGAAAATATTGAATAGGATAGAACACCACAATCTTTTTCTGCTAAATAAAACATCACATTCATTATTAATTTCACTTGTTTTGCATTTTAAACCTATTGTATATCCATCCATCCATCCATCCATCCATCCATCCATCCATCCATCCTCGTCCGCTTATCCGGGGTCGGGTCACATATATCATGTATATCCGAAAACAAAACATATTTTCCATAGGCTGAAACTGCCACTTTAAAAAAAAAAAAAAAAAAAAAATGCCAGTGATGGTTTCAGGTTATCAGAATTTTGGATAGTCGTCATGGAAACATTAATTGGTCATGTGACAAGGGCTGGAAAGATTGGCAGAACAGGCAGCCAGCCACTGCCGGTGGGAAAAATTACACCGTGTTGGAGAAAGATCAGTTGACATGAACCGCTAGCAGCAAGATTCAGTCCTTAAACGCCACACAAGAACAAATGCAGGCAAAGGTACAAAAACGGCAGGCAAAAATCTTAGTCAAGAAACAAGGCAAAAGGTCCGGTAACACTGGAAAAAACAAACACTGGGGGAAAACGCTGGAGAGAGTGACTTTCGTACAACTACAATCTGGCACTGGGAAGTGGGAATGGTGAGTATTTATACATGGAGACTGGGGAAGCTGAAAACAAACAGGTGAAACACATTAGTGGCGGTTGACGGTAATCGTACAGGCGGGAAAGCAAACAAAGGGAGGAAGACAAGTGACCTGTGATGAGAATGACTGATAATTTCAACATAAAACAAGAAGTGCAAGTAAACAAACAAAACACAGAAGAACAGCAGGAACATGACAATGACAGCAGGTGTGTGGACGTGTTTGTCCAAAGCAGCCGCTAGAATCAACAGAAACTGAAAGTTACATATAGCCACTTTACCGTATTAGATGTCTTGTCTACATAAAAGTTTTTGGAACAGCACTTGCCTAGTTGGGACACGTTCAACTCGAGTTCGAGCTCAGATAATCAACTCTGTCTGACTAGACGCCACCAACCCGTTGTCATTCCCAACTCGTCAAATACTGACGCTTGGTCAGTTTCTCTCAGCGTCAGATACCGATGCAAAAATCACCCTTTAGTGTCTGTACGGGACGCACTGGGCAGAGCAGCAGCTCTACCGCAGCGCTGTAAGATAGTAGTAGTATTAAGAGAGCCAACAGTAGCGAGTAGCATGAAAGACCGAAATGTCATGGTAAGGAGGTAGGTTGGGGTGGTGTACGGGTCAAACAACACGGGACTTTCACCCAAGAGACCGGGGTTCCTGTCCCGTTCTTGTCCCACGTCACTGAAACGTACATTGTGTAACCCCACCCACCATCTTTTCCTAAACCCAACTGTCCCGTTCTTGTGCCAGATGTCAGTTAAACGTACGTCAAAAAGTGACGCCAAGAGTCCCGACCAAGCGCGTCTACATAAAACGCCAACAATTTATTTGCTTTATAATTGCAAAAAGCAGGCTCACATGAGAATTTGGCACCAGCAGCATAAGGCGCACTTACAGGCTTTTATAATACACACAATTCATAAAACCTTCACATAAACTACCATGGCACCATCATATTATTAGACGCAAGATTCCAGAGGCAGAGCAGGATACCCAGGGCTCGGTTTACACCTATCGCCATTTCTAGCCACTGGGGGACCATAGACAGGCTGGGGGAACACACATTCATGTTAAAAAACTCAAAGTGAAATTTTCATGCCATGGGACCTTTAAGAGAAATTAAATGATCCGGTTGTTTCCATTATACATCAACATTGGCACGAGATTGTAAAGACAAAATTCAGGATCTGTTGATTTTGCAACACATTATTACTCTCAACACATCAACTGGTCAACCCACTGAGGCTTAGCAGTGTTGGAAGAAGGGCTGCAGGTTGGACTCGAACCCGGGCCGGCTGCGTTGAGGAGTAAACCTCTAAATATGGGCCCCCACTCTACCAACTGAGCTATCCGGGCGCCCAATAAGCACACTGTTAAATGTCAATCTATTTAATTACATTCCACTAAAAGTGATATGGAGACATTGTTCTCATCATGTTAACCTTTCACCGGTTCATAATATTCTTGTAAATAAATATGCGCAATCACAATAACATCAGTGCAGCGAAATAATTAACTCTCCCAGTAAACATTCATTAGCGGGCGATGTGAGAAACAGAAATAAGAGACAAAGGAGGAAGGAGAAGTAAGTAACTAAGAAATTAGTGCAAGCCAGAAATGAACTGAGGTTTTGTGGAGGAAGATGCACTCAATCTCACTCCCACGTTTTCGTGTTCGATTGTTTTCCAGATTTTTATGCTGGGAAAAATCTGTGTCAAAATATAAACAACAGAAAAGAATGAAATATTAAATGTTTGCAATAGAACCCACTAAATCATCACTGGTGTGGCTGATTGGTTGATAATTAGTGAAATGGAGCTCACCAGTGTGTGTAGTATGCAGTGTCTTCTGCCTTTTGGAATAACATGGATCCCTCTTGTTATCGTGGCATGCATGTGCGTCTTTCTGTATCAAGAAGAATTAAGAATCAGAATCTGCTTTATTGCCAAGATTGGTTTTTGAACTTGCTTTGGTGCATATCACCAGAAGAAATTTATCCGTACAACGTTTCTGTTAATCCAAAAATGGAAAATTCTGAAGATTTACAGTTTATCCGCTTTACCTTTAAACGGACATTTCTGTTAATCCAAAAACATCTAAACTTCCAAAGTTCTCAATGCTTTGGTTAACATTTAAGGACCCTCATTATGCTACCGTTGAAGTTTGGTGATATTTTGAGCCTTTTTAGTGGTACAAAATAGCGATCTGCTTTTACTTTCCCTGCGCCCCGAATACTAGCGTTGTAAGGTAATCAGAGGTCCGCGCTAGCTTCTTTCAAGCTACAAACACATTCGATTAGCATGAAACCATGTCCCAGAGAACAATCGAGTGGATACACATCTGGTATTAACCCCTAGGTTCATTTTGCACCGGAATTGTCCTTTAACTTACAGATATACAGTTAGCCTAAATATACAGTTAGCCTAGAACAGACATTTGGACATTTTTCCAGTCGGTAGCTTATGAAAACTTAAGTCATAGGTTATTCACCCTCTTGGTGGTGAATATCACCACACAGCAGCTTTTGGGCATTTGTGTTGTTTGCTAGCAGACGGAATTGACGAGGAGGAAACTTTCACACACTACAAGTCAACGGAAAGCGGAGAGTTGTTTCCCCCTCTGATGGGTGAGTATGACGCGATGTGTCTCTATACAGCGTCTTTACTTGTAAGGCAGTATATAGTTCCATGGTCATATAGCTACCTGGTCTACAACGTGGTGAATGTCTGAGCAGAATGATTGAGCCTCTCCACTGCTTCGTGTAACAACAAGAGCTGGCGTTACTGGTCCTCGGCCAGCTGTGATCAAATAAGTAGACATTAGAAGATCTCATCAATCCGCAGCTAATGGGCTGTGGAACGTGGTACAGAGACTTTTATTACACCAGAGATGGAACTTGAGGATTTCTGGGTTTGTGCCCAGCTTCGATTTGCATCTCTGTGTGCACCCATTCAAACGAAGGATGAGTTTTCACCCCAACCAGCTCAGAAATAGCGGAAAAAGTTGCCGAGACTGACAGTGACTGATTACCCCTGTGAGTCTGGATTTACACAGGATCTTTGTCTGTTTCATAAAACTTTTATCATCTAACTTTATAGGAAGCTGGGCCCGGAGCCCAGGAGTGACTAACATTTCCTCTAATGCATCCTAGGCCTGATTTCAACCACATATCAGTCACCTCTGTGCAGAGCTACGAATTCCATTTTCGAAATGAACCCAGAGCTGAATGGCACAGGGTAACAAACCGAGAGTAGAGAGGGAAGATAAAGGACCAGCAGGTATCACAAAGGTTAGAGAAGCTAAAGATAAGAAGTGAAAAAACGTTCATCCACATGAGAAGCTGAAATAACTTTTACTTGGGCGCACTAAGTACATTCAATCCAGAGCAATTTAGTCAATATGTGATCTAAATGTCCTTCCAAATTTAACAGTGACGGGGCATTAGCTGGTCCCGGTGCCAGAGGACATTAACGGAGCGGACATTTGATCATTTAGTTTTCCACGGGCAGGTCTTGGCGGTCCACAATATTTGGTCCAATTTTTGTTAATTAGCACAATAGTGCAGAAAAGCTGCATCATTTCCTTTTAAGAGAAATTAAATGATCCGGTTGTTTCCATTATACATCAACATTGGCACGAGATTGTAAAGACAAAATTCAGGATCTGTTGATTCTTGCAACACATTATTACTCTCAACACACTAACTTGTCAACCCACTGAGGCTTAGCAGTGTTGGAAGAAGTATTCAGATCCTTTACTTAAGTAAAAGTGTATATATATATATATATATATATATATATATATATATATATATATATACAGCATTACTGTTACAAATAAAAGTATTGCACTGAAAATGTAACTTAAGTAAAAGAATGTAAGTATAATTAGGAAAATGTACTTAAAGTATTAACAGTAAAAGTACTCAATGCAGAACAATCCTCAAATTTTAGAAAATTTATTCTGAAGACATGTGGGATATGCCGGTATTATCATGGTTTTAGAAGCAGTCTGTTGGGCCACAACAGACTTTAACATAGCTTCCTCACCTTATTGTGTGTTTTGGTATGCATATAGTATAATTAGTTATATGGTATAATTAGTAATAACAATTGTTCTGCCCATGGCAACACTGTGTATGTTTACATGCACACTAATATTTTACTATTTTTCCAAATATGACAATATTCAGAATGTGATACGGGTCATGTAAACAGCATTCTGTTTGGATATCCCAAATAATGCCTTTTTCCAAATTTAGCATTTTCTGATTAAGATGTGGGATATGCCGGTATTATTCAGGTTTTAGGAGAATTCTTTGGACATGTATACAGCGCACAGCAAATATGCGTCTTAGTCAGGGTTTTTACTAGCCTAGAAATCTACGTGCAGAGGGAATTTGAAAGACAACCGTTTATCCCGCCCCTCGGATCGAGCTCCGTTAATGGTGAGTTCCCAGACCCAACATCTCGATGTGGGTCTGGCTTGTCAGGCTAGGTTTTTACCGCAGTTTGTGACAGTTTACGGCCTCTTGCCTGTTTACAGCTTACGGTCAGCTCTGTGCGTTGCTATGGTTGTACACAAACCAACTAGCTGACAGTTTGCAGAGCTGCAGCACAGATGCATGGCCAAAAGAAAAGAAGGAGAAACACACCTACGTTTTAACATTATCAAAGACTTGGATATCAACAGGTTTCTGGATATGCACAAACATCGCAACACCGACCTTTTCAAAAAGCTGGCTGAAGGAATGAAAGAGGGAGGCTGCATTCACATGGTCCAACAAGTCCGAACCCGGTAGAAAAACTTTGAAAAAGTCCTGTTTTGCACGGCTGCATGTCAACGGTAATACTAGTGGAATATTCATTTTTATTAGCCATGTAGCCAGCTTGGTTAGAACATTGTCTTTTTCGGAATAAGGGCAAAAAACTGAATATTATGTGCATGTTAACGCAGTCAATCTTTGGAGCTGCACCCTGACTCAAGAATCAGCTGCCATGTGAACATAAAATTCTGTAATTTGTAGACTTTATTGAGTAAATTGACCCCAATTCAGATAAAAACCCTTCAAAGTCAAAGTTAGCATTCGCTGATGTGCTGAAATCCCTCACGGAGACAGAGGTCAACAGCACCGCCTGCTCATACATGATAAAACAAGTCCTCCACTCCCTCTCACCCACTTCCTATCTGATCTTCTACCTCTTATCTGCTAATGAAGGCTTGTAGAGGAGTGTGAAGTGAATACCTCATTAACACAATTATGCCAAAATAAGGAATTGGTGACTGTGTGTGTGGGCAGCACCACAGCAGAGGGCAGAGCGGACGCAGGCCGGCAGGAAACATATGGTTGACAGTAGACAACCGCCTGGATGCGAGGAAACAGGCATCGTGCCAACAGCTGCAATAAAGAGGCGAGCAGACAGCAGCAGGCTGCAGAGGCGATGCTGCAAACTCACTCATAAACACACTGAAAATGGATGGAAATGATGTTGCATATGACGCATCCAGATGCGTTGAATTCTGGGGGGAAAAAAAACACACTTAAAGGAGAAGTACGGCCGATTTTTACCTGAATCTTGATCGCTAGATGTCGAGTACTGTACTGATAGGAAAAAAAAAGACCAAAATCGGTGCTAGCAAACTGGAGTAGCTGCCGCTAATGGCCAGAGCTCCCAGTTAGCTAAAATGCCAGTTGTGGGGGCATGTTCTAAAAAGTGCCTTTGTGCCTCTTAACAGACACAAAATGCAATTAAAATTTCTGTGTAACATGAAATTCAACATGAGGCAAGTTCAAGTGGTGGATGGGTCAAACAAACACAGGACCTTTTTTGGTTAACGTTTGATTTCAACCTAAACCTCCATCTTTTTCTAAACCTAACTAATAGTTTTTGTTGCCTGAACCTAACCAAACTGGTAACGTTTCACAACATTGACATGTTTAAAACCGCTAGGGGCACTAATTTATTAAATGTTTCTGTGTTCTGTATTAGACCAGTGGTTTTCAAACATTTTTCAATAATGTACCCCTTTTGAATTGTTTCTTTAAGCCAAGTACCCCCTGACCAGCGCTAATCATTTTCGGTTGAAAAAAAAAGTGAATGTAAACAGGAACAGTACAGCGCTGTCAGAAATAGATTTACTAAACAACAGCCTTGGACCTGAAAAAAACATTTAAATGCTAATGAGAAAAAGAGTCAAAAACTGTAAAAAAGACAAAAACTTACTTATGGTAGAAAGAAGGAAGGAAGTAAGGCAAGAATAGATCAAAATAGTATAAAAAACTTCCAAAACAGTGACATAAGAAGAAAAAAACAAGAAACTTGTAAAAAGTAGAAGGACAGTATAGGAAGGAAGGCAAGATTAGGTCCAAAGAAAGCGACACAAATGTCACATTTTTGGTAGCAAAAAAAAATTATTCTACATAAAGAGGAACAATGTTCTGGACAACAGCCTTGTAACTACTTAACATTTTGTTAAATATCTCACTTACCCCCTGCAGTCCACCAAAGTACCCCTAGGGGTACACATACCCCATCTGAGAAACAGTGTATTAGAGGGTAGGAATAGACAACCTGGTTTGGCGGACTTGTTGGAACCCGAAAACATAACCTCCTAAGTATTTTTTAGGCCTCCTGATGATGACGATAATGCATCTGGTGGACATGAGGGGTTATGGCTCTTCTATAATTGGCACTTACCGCACAACAAAAAGGTAGCCTGTGTTTACAGTATCATCTTCCATTTAATAAATGTGTTTCTATCCAACTAACCACGGTACAAAACTGAAAACGGAACAGAATGGCAGAACAGCAACATAAAAAAAATCTGCAAGTACCTTACACCCGGATTCAGACTCGATGATGAAATACTTTAAAGGGGATAAAGACAAAACCTGTAGATTCCATGACTCATACAGCCCTGGGTCAGACTTTGTGTACCTGCCGTGCTGAAGTGCCCTTTAGCCAGACAGTGAATCTCCAAAAGATTGCAGCATTGCTGCTCAGTAGCCAACCCTGACCTCTGACTGTGCCTTCAGAGTGAGATTTCAAAAGGCGAGGACTGTGGATTCAATACACCGCGGGAGCGATTGACGTTTACAGCAACGTTGGGTCAGGACCTGCAGTAAAAACTGGAATTGGCCTGCAGCGACATAAAAACTCGGACAGCACACAGACATAAAGCACGCACATACACGCATGCTAGTGAAGCAGGTTGATTGGCACTGAACACACAAACGGTTTCTCAGAAACTATAAAACACGGCTAAACGAGACGTTTACTGTCTCTGAGCCTGACAGGATGGAGAATGACTTCGGGCTGATCAACATGGACCGACGCCAGTTTCCATCACAACAGAAACACTTCAATTACAGCACAATTGTCGGTCCACAAAGATTTATTTGACTCTGTTTGTTCATCTTCCTTTTTAATAGAAATGCATTTACAAAAAGGGAAACCAATTAAACTCAACTGAACTTGTCTGTTTGAACTTTATTTATTTCTGCATTGAGCACTGAGGATAGAACTTTTGCATGCACAAAATATTCCACAAAAAAGACAATATTCCTACTAATGTGTTTACACTAGTGCTGTCAGTTAAACGCGTCATTAACGGCGTTAACGCAAACCCATTTTAATGGTGTCAATTTTTTTTATCACGAGATTAACGTTCTTTTTGGCCTAGCAAACTTTGTAGTTTTTTTTTCACATGTTGTTGCAACAACTAGTAACTAGCTAGACCGGAAACTAAACAACTGGGCTTGCGTGCCGGCCAAAGAATAGCAGGCTAACGCTACGTTTTGAGTGGATGGCGAGCGCGAAACGCCGAAATCGCATTAACCAGGATGACATTACCAGAAGATGTCTTTGTCACACAACTTGACATTCAAATTCTTTGGAGTGTCCTTATTAAGACAACTTGACAGTAAATAGGATGACGTTATGCCAAGTTGTCATGACAAAGACATCCTCTGGTAATGTCATCCTGGTTCATGTCAAGTTGTCATTACAGAGACATCCCAAACAAATTTTAAACTTGTCATGACCAAGACAACTGTTGGTAATGTCACTTTGATTAATGTCAAGTTGTCATAATCAAGACAACCCAAACAATGTCAACTTGTCATGACAAAAACCGAATGACACTTAATGACAGAAGTCATGAACGTTCATGACTTGTTTATAACGTTTATGACACATTCATGACAGTGTCATGTCATGATTATGTCAATACCTTCAAGTAAAGTGTTACCAACTTAACTGTAACGGCCGCTGAAAGGACCAGCAGCACTTAACTGTAAAGACCGCTAAACGGAACTGTCATGTGACAGGTCGGCGCGGTCATTTTGTATGATATCATATGTTGTTGTGCTCACCTTTTGCACATACTGTATATCATGAGAATGCGTTGACCAAGTAGTTTTGTTTCAATTCACAAGGTTAACCACATGTTCACCGTTTCCGTTACCGTTTCGCTCGAAATTGAGAATGCAGATTTGTTATGGGAATGTAATTTCTTTAGGATGCAGGGTTGCACAGGCACAGCATGTTTAGTGTTTTTTTTATCCATGTTTTTGTTTGCTAATTTGCAGATTGGTGTTAATGCATGTGTTAATGTGAATGTGTGTGGAAGGAGTAAGGGACTAATAACACGGATTCAAATCATTACCTTTCATTGAGGGACCTCGAATTGTATTACCCTCTGAATGCATCAGCTCGTTAACACACACACACACACACACACACATGTACGCACACACACAGGCACACACACACACACAGCTGTTCATTGTGCTCGGGCAGTCTGACTGACTGCCGTGCGTTATCAGAGTTTAAGGAGGACCTCATCACCACCATGCTAATGGGCCACCTGGGTGTGAACCAATCACACTAATGCACAAGCAACAGGAGGTGGACGAAAAAAGAGAAACACCCTGCACAATTCCCGAGATAGAGACGGGAAGGAAGGCTGCACACGTCTAGACTACTCATCATCGAATCATTTGATATTAAAGGCACAAAAAAATAATCCACACCTTGTTTTCCAATCCCATAAATACCTTTTAACTGAATCTTTATATCATACTCTTAAGAGCCATTGGCAATCATGAATTCCTTTTATCAGCAGTAAATGTTAAAGTATACCTACATTCATCGGGCTGATCTCTTGAGGGGACAAAAGAAATAATGCAATATGCTATAAAAAAATTAAAAAAAACAGCAGAGGAAGGCAGAAAGGAAAGTATTTTCTCTGGTTTACTTGAACTCTTAGAATTTCTTTACTCTTTCGCCTCTCGCCACAACATTACATGCAAGGCTGTTCTCATGAACCATGCATACATATAGCTACAAAAATGAATGCACTGTAACTCGTATGTATTCCATGTATTTATTAGTGTATGCACCACATTGACTGTCGCTGTATTAGACCGCGAAGACCCGCATAGGGAGGAGGTCGGGGTGGATGTTTGGGTCCTAAAACACGGGACTTTCAAGTGGGGGAGGGGAGTTTGTGTCCAGGGAGAAGGGGAAAACACAAGACTTTCACCCAGGAAATGGGTGTTAGTTTCTCAGAAGTACTACAGTACTTAAGAGGGCCAGTGTTTAAACCCAAACCACAATCCTTTTTCTAATCCTAACTACTTGTTTTGGTGTATAAACGCAGCTGTCGACACCGCAGGCCAGTCACTTGTCGGCTAAATAAACCGCAACCGCTGAAACGGCTGTCACCTCACGGTGCCCCGTACCCTGCTCACAGTCACCTTTTCTCGAATAAAATTTAACTGTAAAAACCAATAAACGTAACTGTCATGTGACCACCGGGTCTACTTAATTTTGTAGGATATCATATGAATTGTTGCGCATACGTTTTCGTACAATGTTCCGAACCCATTCGGGAGAATGCGTTGAATTGATGCACCAGCAGTTGACTTACCTGGACATTTGCAACTGGAAACAGTGTGTGTGTGGTCAAAATATACTGTAAACCCAAATACGTAAGCAGTACTCTTTGAGTTAATCCATTGCCACAATTTGTTTTGTTTATGAACTCAAAAGTCTGAGGTTGTTGGAGCTTAAATATTTGAAGTACTATTTTCTGATTACCGTTAAAGCTATAGTGCGTAGTTTCTGTAAGTAATGACAACAACACTGTCGGCGCGTCCACATGATACAAGCCTTCCGTGATCGCGCAATCGAGGTAATTATCTTTACTTGAGTTTCTGCGCGCGAAAGTCGCCGGACGCCACAATCTTCTGAACATAGCCATACTGAGAAATACAGAGAGAGTTGTGTGGAGCTGAGAGTCTTAATTAGCTTTGTAGCAACTCATTTGGCAATGGCTTGAATGTAATGGACCATTCTTATAAGTACTAATTAAACCAACTCAAATATTATCAGTATATGCAACTTTAAAATATTAAATTAACATAACTGAATAACTTTAAGTACAAAATCTCAGTATTTCATGTTTGCTAAACTAAATATTTATTAGTTTCTTGTTCAATTGTTTTAATTAATCGTAACTCAACATCGATTTGAGAGAACTAAAAAAAGATAATATATGCTACTGTCATTCAACAGTTTTAAGTAAGTTGAACTTCTTAACAAATCTGAAGTTTACAGTACTTATTGCAATTAAGTAATTTGAGCATTTGCGTTTAAAGTGCCCATATTATGAAAAAATCACTTTTTCTGGGATTTGGGGTGTTATTTTGTGTCTCTGGTGCTTCCATGCACATACAAACTTTGAAAAAAAAATATCATCCACTGTTCAAAATCTGCACGGCTTTCTACGTCACTAGCTGAAACAAGGGGGCTAGGGAGCTAACCGTTAGCATGCTAGCTCATTCTCAATGAAAAAACACTGCTACAACACACACAAATTTACAAGTAAATTGTATAGAACTACTTCCATGTACCTGTTCTGCAAGTATTCCACACAAAGTTGGAAGTGTGCCCTCGTTTAGAAGAAGTCTCCCGGCTAATCCTGCCTCGTACAGGCCGAAGTTGGAGAAACAACTAGCTAGCTCATATGATCCTTACCTAGCTACTGCGCATGTGCGACTGCCAACAAAGATGTTACAAAAGTTGAGAGGTCTCACTCTGTAGCTAAAACAGAGACCTGACACACGGTGAAAAGATGAGCTGCAGCAATGTGCAGTACAACAAAAAATATGGTGTTTTTTTGAAAATTAAAACATGTAAACCTATTCTGATACAATCTCAAATTACAATTATGAACCTGAAAATGAGCATAATATGGCCATTTTAAAATCATGTAGTCACATCCAGAAAGGGCTTTTTAAGATTCCACCGCAGCTTTCTGTCACAACAGTGAGATTCTGTGTAAATGCAGCTATTTTAAAGTCCTGAGATATTAAAAAGTTTTGTAGTATTCTCTCTCTTTTTTTTCTCTCTCCATGCTGAATTGTATTACTTTTTCTGTGATGGTGATCTTATTCCTCCACGGGTATTGAAAATCTTTCGCCTTATTTTAGATAAAAAAAAACTAATCTCTGGAGAGATGTTAAAGTTATGAAAATAAAACGACTAAGCTACGCGCATACTTTTTTTCTTCCTTTCTCTTCAGTGGCCCTGCAGCTGTTTGGAATCACAATCAATTGAAAGTGAAACGCCGATTGGCTGAACATCAGCAGGTGTGACTCCGGTGTGTTTGAAAATGCAGGTTTTGGGCGATTTCTCTTTTCCGTTTCCTATCTGTGACACAGGTCCTGTCATTGTGAGTCGCTCTGCCGGAGGACTTCTTTTTTTATCAGGGACAACATTAGTTCTGTCCATAAAGCTGTGTTTTCATGTGGAACGAATGCGACAAGATTAAACTGGTCACACAACTTTTTATCAGCCGTGTGTTAATGGCCGTCACCTCTGCACCCCCTGGTTCTAATGGAAAGATGATCTTCAAAGGGGAAATTGTCATTACTGTCAGGCCACCTTCTACTTGTGTAGCTTGAAAAAAAAATCTGAACAAAAAAAAAACTGATATCTGACTCTTTTCTTTTCTCCTTTCCTTTTTTCTTTTCCCTATTCAAACATCAAAGCAGTGAAACAAAATGGAAGCTGGACACATGAGCCCATGTTTGAGCAGCGGTCCCAGGTCAACCTCGCGTCCTAATTAGTTCATTACCTTTTCAGTTTATCTTTCCAGTCATTTGGCAGAGATTGAGAATGAAATTGCTCCATTGTTCTCGTTAATGCTCCTTTATACGACACTCAGAGACTTTTACAGAAAAATGTCTTCTGTTTCTGCTTGTTGGGTGGAGGCCGGAGTGAGCAGCGGTGGAAGAAGTATTCAGATCCTTTACTTAAGTAAAAGTCACAATACCCAAACCGCTCTCGCTCCCAACTCGTAAAATACTGACGCTTGGTCAGCGTCCGATACGACGCGATGATCCCCCTTTAGGGTTATTACAACAGTAGCGAGTAGAATGAAAGATGGAAATTCCACGTAAGGAGGTTGGTTGGAGTGGTGGATGGGTCAAACAACGCAGGACGTTCACCCCGGTTTCGTGTCCCGCGTCTCTCTGAAACGTTCATGTTATAACCCCACCCACGATCCAATCTATCGCGTTCTTCTTTTCCTAAACCCAACTGTCCCGTTCTTGTCCCGCGTGTCACGTCAACGTACCTTTTTTTATAAGCCCACCCACCATCAACTTGTCAAAAGTGACGCCAATAGTCCTGACCCAGCGCGTTTGGGCCTATTTGCACTACCACCATGACACACACTCTTATAGAGCACCTTACCATGCACACTGAATCACAGGGTTAGTCCCTGCCCTGCCACTGCAAGCGCCTCATGCTTATACAACCCTTTTCCATTCCATTTTATTTAGTATTTTTAATTTTATTGTCCATGCTATTCATGTGGATTTGCTTTTTATCATCCTTTTTGTGATGTATGTGAATGTTGTGTGTGATGTCTGTAAGCTACTAGGACCTTGAATTTCCCCTTGGAGATCAATAAACTATCTATCTATCTATCTAACTATATATCTATCTATCTATCTATCTATCTATCTATCTATCGATCTATATAAAGCACATTTAGATCTGGCGCTAAAGAAGACTTTTAGCGTCAATTACAACGCCAAAGTCACCTGACCAAGCGACTGTATTTTAACGCAACGGGAGTGAGAATGTGTTGTAATACCACACTGTAGAAACGCTCTGTTACAAGTAAAAATTCTGCACTGAAAATGTTACTTAAGTAAAAGTATGTAAGTAGTTTCAGGAAAAAAGTACTCAAAGCAGAAAAATCCTCACATTTTAGAAACTGGAAAGGATCCAAACAGTTGTGTGTTTAATGCTCTAATCATTTCAGCTTAGTTGTAGGCCGTTATATTGTTGGGTATTTTCATTTATAATAAAACATTGTACTGTATAAACTACATGTGTTTTGTGTGCAAAAATCTTATCTCGTAAAAGATTAAAGTCAGATGAATGTAGTGGAGTAAAAAGTACAATATTTCTCTCTAAAATGTAGTGAAGTAGAATTAGTAAATGGCATTTGGCACTGAGTAAACGTACTTAGTTACCCTCCACCACTGTCTGTGAGCCTACACAGGAAAATACTTGATGTACACAAAATGTATAAAATGATGAATTCTGTGAGCTTGTGATGCCTGATCTCAACCGCATTATCCAGATTATCTTTTCAATGATTTGACAGGAGTCTGGATTTTTTTTTTTTTTTTTCTTTCATTTCATATCATTGCAACAAGTTCTTATAAGCCCAAAACTTCAAAAGTGCAGCTCATTTACAGTTAGCTGGGTGATCCTGAGGCCGGCTACACACTGGCTGCGTGGCATGAGCGTGGTGTTTCTGTTGCGTGTCAGCTGCGTGGCGGCTGCGTGGATTTTTCTACGTCTTTACACACCAGAAACGTGTCTGACGCGGCGCTGCTGCTGCTGCTAGCCTTGTCTGTACACATACATACATGCGTACACGTATTTCCCATTGATAAACTGCACTCAAGCAGTAGTATACTTCATGTTAAACATAAATATAAACCGATTTGATTACAGCCGTATTGACAGCAAAATAGGCTCCAGAATATGGTGCAATATTTGAAAATCGATTTTTTTATTTTTTTAGTTACATTTATACCTGCATTTATGTCAAAACCTAGAGGCTTTCAAACCTCAAAATGTCATTTATTAATATGTATTCATGTCTACATGAAACATAAACATATTTTCCTATTCTATTTTGCCTCGAAACGCTTCCAACACGCTTGCGTGTCGCATGAAAAATAGGCGTTGGTTCTATTTCTAGCAGGCATGTGTTTTCGGCGCGGCTCGACTGAGATGTGCATGTCACGCGACGCAGCCAGTGTGTAGCCGGCCTGAGCCTTTTAAATGCCCGCTCCACACAGAAACTCATTCTACCCATGGACAATCCTTTCTTAAGAGAGTTACCCCGTCGATGCCGGTGCAATAATTGTCAGGAGAGCGTTCAAAGGAGGGTGTATAGCCAGCATGCGTTTGCCAACCCAGTTCCAGCATTTTGCTTCAGCCCTGACGGTATCATTTATTGTAGTCTCGCACTGCCAGACCTTCCTTCACAGCACTGTGGAGGAAGGTCTGGCTACAAAACAGATACATTCTGGGATAGAAGAAGAAAAAAACCCACTCTGGGCTGTTTGAATTTCTTTTAAACCAATCACAATCGTCTTGAGGCGGCGCTAAGCTCCGGACGCAGCAACGGTGCCTCTGCTAAATAGTCTCGGGAAGGAACTTGTTTTGGTGGAACATTTGCACCCCGCAAAAGAAAAAGTCACATACAATATTAAATCAGTCCCTCCAGAAAAACGCGATTAAGCGATTGCATAATTCAACACATAATCAGCCAAAGTCTGCATATTTATGCGGGGGCCGCATTTTTTCAAATACGCCGCAATTTCGCCGCATAAATTGCCGATTTCCACGCAAAATATCCAGGGCTTGCATGATTTCATAATCCCCGCATTTTGGTTGCAAAAAAGTCCCATAATATCTTAACAGAAAGTTGAAAAGTGTTGCGTTTACTTCACACAAGAGCAGCCATTTTCTCCTGTTGCCATGGGAACGTTTTGAAGGGACGTGATTACACGAAGTGAAAATCACTTTTTTTTCTCTTTTTCATCAAATCAAGTTCCCGCAGTTTTTGCAAGTTCCCGCAATTTCACCGCATAAAATTGCATAAATATCTCGCATATTCCATCGCATTTTTTAAGAAATCGTGCCGCATAATCAAGGGGTTTTTGCCCGCAACAATCACAAAAAAACTCTGCATTTTTCTGGAAGGACTGATTAAATGAAGTTAACTGTTCACACAGTGCACTAACGTGAGCTATTTAAATTACCTGGATACCTGGTTAAACCTCATTGGCTATTTAACAGAATACACTGTCACTCAAACGCTGCTAATCACCAGACTAACCTACGCAGTCCATTAGCGCTGAGATCCCTTCTCGCTGCATGCAGCTAATAAATAAAATCCAATCAACCTTTTTAAAAACTGGGCCTCAGGAGCTGGAGCCGGCTTTAAATGTTCAGTGTTTTAGGATGATTGATGGCCGTGTTAGGCCAGAGGATTTATTAAATCTCTAATGGAGTTGATGGTGCGTCCATAATAAGCTTTCTCTGCTTTTAAAGAAATAACAACATCACAGGAGAGGGAGGAACAGCAGCACGCTGTCTTCATCTCTGCCTCTGACCTTCTGGTTTGCTCCCCCTCTCTAATCTTTTCATTTAACCTTTATTAAATACAGCTCTCGTCATGAAGCGCGCGAATATGTGTGTGTGTGTGTGTGTTCTTGTTTAACTACATTTGTGGGGTCAAAAAAACGGGAGTCCAGTATACTTGTGGCTTCCCGACAGCTTTGTGGGGCCAAAATGCTGGACCCCACAAGTTTAAAGGGCTGTTTGAGGGTTAAGACTTGGTTTTAGGATAAGGGATATAATTAGGGTTATGGTTAGTGTGAGGGTAAGGGTTAAGGTTAGGCATTTAGTTGTGATGGTTAAG
Organism: Perca flavescens; assembly: GCF_004354835.1. Taxonomy (NCBI): domain Eukaryota; kingdom Metazoa; phylum Chordata; class Actinopteri; order Perciformes; family Percidae; genus Perca; species Perca flavescens. The sequence continues at coordinate 5,152,849 of NC_041344.1, read as the reverse complement.
GTTAGGGTAAGGGGCTACGGAATGTATTATGTCAATGACGGGTCCCCATAAAGATAGTGCCACAAACCTGTGTGTGTGTGTGTGTGTGTGTGTGTGTGTGTGTGTGTGTGTAAAAAGCTTTTTGCCTTCCACGTGCTGATCAGGAGAATTTCAATGCATCAGAATGTGGAAAAAAAACAAAAAAAAACAAAAACGGATGAAATATTTTTACTCAGATATTCTTCTTTCCAACAAATGTGCAGCTGCTGCATGTTGGGCTGTTTCCAGCAGGTCGGTGGAGTTCCAGAGAGGATCATTTGTTTGAAACCCAGCAACATCTTCACCAACGCACACGCACATAACATGCACAACATTTAGAGAATGTGAAATGTGACTGAAAACGTGAGAACATTGTTTCTTTGTCTGTTCATTTGCACCAATAAGAGCCGGAAAATGAAAGAAGACTGAAAGCTACATACTGTTTGAATCATGACCGTCTCCGGCTGCCCCTGAGAGATCAGTAAACATGAAATGTGTCCAAACACTGACGATGAAACGTATGGATAAATGATTGTTTTCTTCTTTCTAAAGCATCTTTTCTTTTCTGTTAACATGCATTTGGTGTTGAATTAACCTGCAAGAATCAAGTTTTGGATATATCTTCATACACACATATACATACGGTGCAGTACCCAACCTGGTCGGGAGGCGGCACTGTTGTGGAACACACACACACACACACACACACACACACACACACACACACACACACACACACACACACACACACTCATCCATCCGTATATCCATGCTTTCTTTGGCCATCCCTCTATTCATCTGTCTGTACACCTTTTAATCCCTCCATTTAACTGTTTATCATTTTTATTTTCATCTGTTCATCCATCCATCCATCCATCCATCCATCCATCCATGTATCCATTCAGTACTGTAACCGTCCAGTCAACCTATCCTTTAATCATACTCACATTTCTCATAATCTCTCTCTCTCTCTCTCTCTCTCTCTCTCTCTCTCTCTCTCTCTCTCTCTCTCTCTCTCTCTGTGTGTGTGTGTGTGTGTCAGTGTGAGGTTCCCATTGATGAAGCAGATAGCCGTTCACTGTTTGGCGAACTTTTCTTTTTAACACACACACACACACACACACACACACACACACACACACACACACACACACACACACACACACACACACACGATGTGTAGACAATATTCTGTACTGTGTCTAGGTCAAACTAACATGCTTCACCAGGTCTGTGTGTGTGTGTTTGTGTGTGTTTTGAGCTGGCAGTGTGACCGACTTTCACCTCCGTCAGTGGATCTCCTCCTGCAGCGTTCAGTCACCTTGCTGTGACCGGACTTGTCCTGCAGCTCCTCTGCAACACCCAGAGCCAGCCCGGTGTCCTAAACAACACGTTTCCCTACAACTACGTCTCGCTTCTGCCAGACCCTCCTCCACAGAGCTGCGGAGGGAGGTCTGGCTAGTCCACACAGCATTTCGGGAATGGGAGAAAAACGTGCTCTGGTTCATTGGCATTTCTTTAAAGGAGTGGTTCAGAATTTTGGACATAGGACCTCATTGCCAAGTTAGCCAGTGTGATATTTATCAGTGGAGACAGTTTTTAAACACATTTGATCCAGTCCTTCCAGTTGCAGAGTTGGCTGGTGCTAGGCTAGCGCAAGTCAACAGTATCTGCTAGCCTGCCATTAAAAGCAGTCTTACCCACTCCACAGTACACCCGAGGCAAATAAATTATAATGCCAGATGTAAATGTCTGTTGATGAAATAATGTTAGAAATAAAACTACCCTTGCATCTCAATGATTGCATTACATATTGAGGGACTAGTTTCTTAGCCTCGTGAGAACGTCCTGATCTGGTCAGCTCCAGTTTTCCACTCGCAGATCAGTCTGGCATCTTGAGATAGAGAAAATTTGGAGCCGTTCGCCAAACGACCGACCAATCAGCGTTGGTTTTGAGGCGGGTTTAGGTGTGACGCAACGAGAAAAACGTGGCAGCTTCCACGTATGAGATGAGCAGAGCTATCACAGAAAAGTTTTATCCGAATTAGAAAATATTCCTTCATTGAAAGAAGAGCAAAAAAATGGCACTAGAGGCTTTTCTCGGAGGAAAAGAAGTTTTTGCTCTTCTTCCGACTGGTTTCGGCAAGAGTTTGATCTGATTGGTTGATTAGGCCCGTCTATCACCAACTATAGGTGGTGATAGACAGATGATTTATCCAATCAGCTAACCAGGACTTTCGCCCCTTCCCAAAAGTTCTCCAAAGGAAAGTTCCCAGATGGATATGCCGAGCAAATGGGAAGCGATCCATCTGGCGGTGTCAGGTTACTAGTTTCTCAGCAGCGGCGGAATTTTACTTAAAATGCTTGTAAATAGTGACCAAAAATGTAAAAAAAAAAAAAAAAAAACTCACAAAAATATCATAAAAAGACTTTGCAAAGAGCAATAAAAACATTGATAGGGGGAAAAACAAACATTTTTCATGATCGACGGGAAGACAACACAAGGGTTAAATGTTTCCACATTGAGTGTTCAGTGGCTGTTGAAATTCAAATACTTATGGCTCTTATTTGCTTCCATCCCTCTGGTCACCCTGAGGTGCAGTAGCTTTTCTCTTACTTGTAACTTCAACGTTTAACTTGTCTCAGAAAGACAAAGACCACGCGTGGGTTTCTGGAGCTCACTGTGTTTTCCCAGCCTGACCAATTTCCTGTCCAGTCAGAGCGCCTGAGCGGGCGCTAGGTGAAGCACAGTAACCCTCCCAGGAGATAAGAAAGAGAGAGAGAGAGAGAGAGAGAGAGAGAGAGTCCGAGAGTTCCCATTGGTTCACAGTGTGTGTGAACGCTTCACTGGTGCTGGATTGTGTCTCACGTTGGTCGATGCTTTTCCTGCTGTTGTAACCGACAACGCAACTCATAAAAGCAATAACCCAGGAAGGAAGAATCGTTGTGTGTGTCTGGACAGTATTTTTTTCTTCCGTACTGCACAAAAATCAAACGCCCTCAGTGATTTGAATAAATTACAGTAGGATTTGAAATGCCTCCCACCTCCCTGCCGGCTCTGCCCACATCTTCCCTAAAACCAAAACTCTCCTCTCTTTGGTGACAGGGGACATCAAAGCAGCCGCTTTTGATGATTTTTCAGCCTTTTCTCTTAACTCGGCAGCGACAGAGGCAAAAAGACCGAAGACCTTCAAAAGAAAAACAGGCCCGTAGCTGTTGGCACGGCAGCCGTCGGGCAAAGCGAACATATAGAGGAGGCGGCGAGATGAAGACCCCCGTACTTCTGAGGGGAAAAAACACTTTAAAAGCTGGAGGTTTCACTGATTTACACACTCAAACAAGAATTAAAAAGGAAGCAGGAAGAAGGAGAGATAAGAAAAAAAAAAGGGAACAAAATATGGAAAAATCAAGGTGACAGGGAAGAGTGGGAATCAGCTTTTTAGGAACTGAGAAGGAAACCAAGCTCTATTTTCTTAGAGATCAGTGGAGTAATAAAAAGTGAGTGTGAGTGTGTGTGTGTGTGTGTGTGTAACTCTGTCGGACGTTTAGTTGCTCAGGCAACCCTGTCTCCTAGAAAATTCCGTTCCCAACAAAACAAAACTGCATCCTGAAATGCGTTTCCAGGAACAACATGGCTGTGTACGCATCATGAGCTATCCGCGGGTATGTCGACGCTGTATACAGCTGACGGCAGTCTGCGGCGTCACAGCGGAAACGTTCGCGCCACATGCCACTTTCTAAAGCCACGTGACGTGTTATTGCGAGGCTACGTGTTATCGTGAGACTGTGTTATCGCGAGACTATGTCACATGCGGGTTTTAGGAAAACAAGAAATGGACAAACTGTTGGGTTTAGGAAAAGAAAACCAGGTTGGGTTTAGGAAAAGAACAACAGGGTTGGCTTTAGAAAAGAAGAAAGCGACGGTTGAGTTTAGGAAAAGAACAAGGGGGTTGAGTTTAGGAAAAGAACAACGGGGTTACGTTTAGGAAAAGAACAACGGGGTTACGTTTAGGAAAAGAACAACGGGGTTACGTTTAGGAAAAGAACAACGGGGTTACGTTTAGGAAAAGAACAACGGGGTTGTGTTTAGGAAAAGAACAACGGGGTTGAGTTTCGGAAAAGAACAACGGGGTTAAGTTTAGGAAAAGAACAATGGGGTTGGGTTTAGGAAACGCCACACTCGGGACACAAGCTTAACCCTGCTCTCCTGGGTGAAAGTCCTGCGTCTTACCCATCCACCACCTTAACTAACCTCCCTGTGCGGCAATTCACCCTTTCATACTACTCCCTACGGCGTCAATTCACAAGCAATCGCAAGGTAATGTAAGTCAATGGAGACCAAATGGCATTGATAAACATGCTAAAAAGCGAGTATGCATCTTGATAACACGCCAATAATGGCAAACAAATTGGCGTGTCATACATACGCCACTTCATGAGATCAGTCTGCCAAGAAAATAAATTTTCCAGCGACTGGCACATGTAAAAAGCTTGTTAAATGTTGTGTATTTAAAATAAACTACTTGGTGAGGTTTAGAAAAAGATGATGGTGTGTTTGTTACGTAATGTATGTTAAAGTTGAAGGCAGGGTTGGTAACTATTTCCAATATACATTTTTTTACCGATATTGTTGGAAATGGTCTTTACAAGCCAACAGCAATAAATGCTGAGCTTAGAGCTAAGAGCTTAATGCGCGTCGTTGGTAGTCATGTTTGTTTTAAACATTTGGTGTGATAATATTAGGTGTTTGGTAGACGTTTCATTTACGGGATTGTTCAGGTGCCGCTAGAAACATTACCAACCCCGCCTTTAATTACGCTGCGTAAACAGGCCTCCTGGGTGAAAGTCCGGCGTTAGTTTGACCCTACATTCACCCTGACTTCCTGCCTACGCAGACTTTGGGTCGCGGTCCCCATGGCGTCACTCTGGGTTTATTAAACTATGACACTCAGCGTGCCGCATTTTTAAACACATGGTTAATGTTGTGCAAACTTGGTTAGGTTTAGAAAAAGATCATGGTTTTAGTTAATTTAAGTACGTTTGTTACGTGACTTAAGAAGGCAATGTAAAGAAGTACGAAACTTTTGGTTTCAAAAAAGACACGAACAGCACTCTCCTGTGTTTGTTTGACTGATGCTTCAATCAACAACATCTTTATACACGGTCGAGCAGTTGCTACGAGGGTCTAATATTGCCATGGATGGGTTTACACATGATTTATTAAAAAATCTGAAGCGTCTATGATGCTACGACGCTAAAAGATGCCTTGTGGGTCGTGTCAAACCCAAAAGGGCTGTGACTAAAGGCTGTGATGCGAATATTACGCCGCGTTAAAGCGACATTTTATTTTTGAACCGAGCCGATTTTGCTGAGCTTTCGCAACGCTTGTAAAGACATCAACCAATCACGTTGTTTAACTATGAGGATCAAAACGTATTTGATGACCTGGGATTCAGAACGGTCTGAAATACACCCTGTAGGACGGATGAGCGTGTCCACTGGTTTCAAGTTCAGGTGAAGAGAAGTGAGTGTAAACATGTGTTAGAAGGAGAGACGGAGGAGGAGGCTGTGCAGCCCTGCAGTCTGACACTGAACAGCCTCTAATGTACAAACGGTGAGACTGTGTTTTTGATCTTAATCCTCTAAAAGCTTCTGAAAGAGCAGCCAATTCGGTTGTTGGCTCTCTCTCTCTCTCTCTCTGTTATTTATATGACTGTTTTTTTCTGATCTGTGTTGGATCCAAACAAATGTGCATAAACTGATCTTGTACAAAAGAGCACGTGGCCAAATGGCACTCAGAGACCATGTGGTCTTTCAAACAGAGGGTTTTGGCCTACATGTAAATTCCACATCCCTTGCTCCAAACTCCTAAATGAAGAAAAGGAGATAAGAAGGCAACAAAATGGCTGAATGACCACGAAGGAGTGGCCAAAGTGGTCAAAACTCTAAGAACTACAACCTTGTAGTTCACACCTTTCAGAGATCTCTGGATCCCCATTCGCTTAATGGCCCCTGAACACAGCATGCGGACGGGGCTTATAAAATCTTCAGACCCACCTTTTTTCATTGTCTTCCACGACGAGAATGCTGACCCGCGGTCGGTGTAGACCGGCGGAGCCGTGTTATCTCCGCGGGAAAATCAGCTGTTAGCACACCGGAGTGGTTATAATGAACGTTCCCCTCAGAGTCTGCCCTAATTTCACGTTTGTCCAGACCTGAGTGACTGAGAGGACTGGTCATTATCGATAACTAAGATCTAAGTGTGTCCCTTTCTTTCCCCTTTCTTCTTTCACTAACCACACACACACACACACACACACACACACACACACACACACACACACACCTATTCCCATTAAAAAAACAAATTAAGATTCTTCTTCATTCATCTCTTTTATTTGGCATAAGTCTATCATGAGAAATGCCTTGAAATCCTGATTCGTCTTTATCTGAGAATGAGACAAGACCAAGTAAAAATGGGATTTATTCAGAGACCAAGACCTTCAAAAAGTGGTCAGGACCAATCAAATTTCCCTGTTGTGGGATTGATAAAAGGATCTTGACTAAATCCTGAATATATACAGTATATTTTATTTATATATATATTTTAGGGGTGGTACAGTTCACAAAACCCAGGGTTTGGTTCGTATCACGGTTTTAGGGTCACGGTTTTCGGTTCTGTACGGTTCTTGTTATTTTTTCTTTTAATCTTTAACACTCCAGAATGTACTTCAGCATATGATATATAGCTAAAATTAACATATTGAATGCATGTTGCACAATACATGCACACAGTGGCAGTTATATATATTGTTTTATTTCATCATAGGTAAAGTGAAATCCAAAATGTTCCCACACACCAGACTATAAACGACGCTGGCGCATCCTCCAACTCCGGGCAGCCTCTCTCCCACTTGACATTTCTGCAGGTGACGTGACCTGCAGCGGCAGCAGCACCCCACACTTGAGGACTGGTCGGCTCAGTGTCTCTCAAAATCTGACCTTTGTCGAT